>NW_026602058.1:0-26341 GCF_029448725.1 Salvelinus fontinalis | reverse complement strand
CTGGTGTCTTCTCCCCTCAGATGGTCTGTATGTAGAACTAACTGGTGTCTTCTCCCCTCAGATGGTCTGTATGTAGAACTAACTGGCGTCTTCTCCCCTCAGATGGTCTGTATGTAGAACTAACTGGCGTCTTCTCCCCTCAGATGGTTTGTATGGGGAGGGGGAGTCACACTGTTCCCCATCATCCCTAGCAAACACAGCTGATTAAACTGATTGCGTTCTAAACTGAAGATCATGACTAGTTGATTATTGGAGTCAGGTGAGTTAGCTGGGGCCAAAGTGTGACACCAATCAGGCCCCAGAGAACTGGAGTTGTCCATCCCTGGACTAGAAGAACGTTTTGAAGAATGTTTTACTTCCAATGACAGTCATATATGGTTGTTTTGACCTACTTCGGTTGAATGCCATGACTGTAAGTCGCTCTGTATAAGTGAAATTACTCATATGTAACTTTTGTCACCTCCTCATTCCAGGGCGCCCTCCTCTGAGCTGTCTGCTCTGATTGAGAAGCTGCAGAAGAATGCTGACAAGGTGGAGAAGCTCATCCTTGAGACGGAGCAGAACCTCAACAAGGTAAAGAACCGCATCACACAGAACCTCATAGAACCGTTTTAGAACATCATAAAACCACACAGAACTGGATAGGATCTCAAAGATTATCATATAACATCGTAGAACCCCATAGAATCTCAGAACTACATAGAACCTCAAAGAAACACACAGAACTTCATAGAACGTCACAGAACCTCCTGATAGGGTCATACCTTTTGATAATGCAACAACAACATCATATTGATGCCTCTGGCAGACTGTTTGCATTATCCTAATTGGCTCTGTGTGGCTCTCAATGTCTTTGACATTATGAAATGAAAACCTTTGACTGCTCTGTGTTGTATCAGGATGTGAGTAAGATCAACGAGGGCAAGCAGCCTCTGTACCAGGACGACACCAACAAGCGCATCCTGAGCTCTCTGGAGCTGCTGGAAGGCCTGGATGAGGACGCCGTCGACGCAAAACGCCTGCAGCACCCCCAGGCTGAGATGATTGAACAGGAGTGAGTTATATACACTACACTAGATATACCTACTGTACCTGCAGCACCGCCAGGCTGAGATGATAGAGCAGGAGTTATATTATATAGAAGATATATACCTACTGTACCTGCAGCACCGCCAGGCTGAGATGATAGAGCAGGAGTTATATTATATAGTAGATATACACTACACTAGATATACCTGCAGCACCGCCAGGCTGAGATGATAGAGCAGGAGTTATATTATATAGTAGATATATACCTACTGTACCTGCAGCACCGCCAGGCTGAGATGATAGAGCAGGAGTTATATTATATAGTAGATATATACCTACTGTACCTGCAGCACCGCCAGGCTGAGATGATAGAGCAGAAGTTATATTATATAGTAGATATGTACCTGCAGCACCGCCAGGCTGAGATGATAGAGCAGGAGTTATATTATATAGTAGATATGTACCTGCAGCACCGCCAGGCTGAGATGATAGAGCAGGAGTTATATTATATAGTAGATATACACTACACTAGATATACCTGCAGCACCGCCAGGCTGAGATGATAGAGCAGGAGTTATATTATATAGTAGATATATACCTACTGTACCTGCAGCACCGCCAGGCTGAGATGATAGAGCAGGAGTTATATTATATAGTAGATATGTACCTGCAGCACCGCCAGGCTGAGATGATAGAGCAGGAGTTATATTATATAGTAGATATATACCTACTGTACCTGCAGCACCGCCAGGCTGAGATGATAGAGCAGAAGTTATATTATATAGTAGATATGTACTTGCAGCACCGCCAGGCTGAGATGATAGAGCAGGAGTTATATTATATAGTAGATATGTACCTGCAGCACTGCCAGGCTGAGATGATAGAGCAGGAGTTATATTATATAGTAGATATATACCTACTGTACCTGCAGCACCGCCAGGCTGAGATGATAGAGCAGGAGTTATATTATATAGTAGATATATACCTACTGTACCTGCAGCACCGCCAGGCTGAGATGATAGAGCAGAAGTTATATTATATAGTAGATATGTACCTGCAGCACCGCCAGGCTGAGATGATAGAGCAGGAGTTATATTATATAGTAGATATGTACCTGCAGCACCGCCAGGCTGAGATGATAGAGCAGGAGTTATATTATATAGTCGATATGTACCTGCAGCACCGCCAGACTGAGATGATAGAGCAGGAGTTATATTATATAGTAGATATGTACCTACTGTACCTGCAGCACCGCCAGGCTGAGATGATAGAGCAGGAGTTATATTATATAGGAGATATGTACCTGCAGCACCGCCAGGCTGAGATGATAGAGCAGGAGTTATATTATATAGTAGATATATACCTACTGTACCTGCAGCACCGCCAGGCTGAGATGATAGAGCAGAAGTTATATTATATAGTAGATATATACCTACTGTACCTGCAGCACCGCCAGGCTGAGATGATAGAGCAGAAGTTATATTATATAGTAGATATGTACCTGCAGCACCGCCAGGCTGAGATGATAGAGCAGGAGTTATATTATATAGTAGATATGTACCTGCAGCACCGCCAGGCTGAGATGATAGAGCAGGAGTTATATTATATAGTCGATATGTACCTGCAGCACCGCCAGACTGAGATGATAGAGCAGGAGTTATATTATATAGTAGATATGTACCTACTGTACCTGCAGCACCGCCAGGCTGAGATGATAGAGCAGGAGTTATATTATATAGGAGATATGTACCTGCAGCACCGCCAGGCTGAGATGATAGAGCAGGAGTTATATTATATAGTAGATATATACATACTGTACCTGCAGCACCGCCAGGCTGAGATGATAGAGCAGAAGTTATATTATTTAGTAGATATATACCTACTGTACCTGCAGCACCGCCAGGCTGAGATGATAGAGCAGAAGTTATATTATATAGTAGATATGTACCTGCAGCACCGCCAGGCTGAGATGATAGAGCAGGAGTTATATTATATAGTAGATATGTACCTGCAGCACCGCCAGGCTGAGATGATAGAGCAGGAGTTATATTATATAGTAGATATGTACCTATTGTACCTGCAGCACCGCCAGGCTGAGATGATAGAGCAGGAGTTATATTATATAGTAGATATGTACCTATTGTACCTGCAGCACCGCCAGGCTGAGATGATAGAGCAGGAGTTATATTATATATTAGATATGTACCTATTGTACCTGCAGCACCGCCAGGCTGAGATGATAGAGCAGGAGTTATATTATATAGTCGATATGTACCTGCAGCACCGCCAGACTGAGATGATAGAGCAGGAGTTATATTATATAGTAGATATGTACCTATTGTACCTGCAGCACCGCCAGGCTGAGATGATAGAGCAGGAGTTATATTATATATTAGATATGTACCTGCAGCACCGCCAGGCTGAGATGATAGAGCAGGAGTTATATTATATAGTAGATATGTACCTGCAGCACCGCCAGGCTGAGATGATAGAGCAGGAGTTATATTATATAGTAGATATGTACCTGCAGCACCGCCAGGCTGAGATGATAGAGCAGGAGTTATATTATATAGTAGATATGTACCTGCAGCACCGCCAGGCTGAGATGATAGAGCAGGAGTTATATTATATAGTAGATATAATACACTGATATACTTAAGCAATAAGGCACAAGGGGGTGTGGTATATTGGTCATATACCACAAACCCCCGAGGTGCCTTATTGCTATTATAAACTGGTTACCAACATAATTAGAGAAGTAAAAAATACATGTTTTGTCATACCCGTGGTATACGGTCTGATCAGCCAATCAGCATTCAGGGCTGGAACCACCCAGTTTATAATAGATATTATACCCTCTTTAGCTCAACCCTGAGCTCCACTCACTCACTCACTCACTCCACTGTTGAGTTGTCACCCTGTGTCGTCACCCTGTGTCGTCACCCTGTGTCGTCACCCTGTGTGTCGTCACCCTGTGTGTCGTCACCCTGTGTGTCGTCACCCTGTGTGTCGTCACCCTGTGTGCCGTCACCCTGTGTGCCGTCACCCTGTGTGCCGTCACCCTGTGCTGTAACCCTGTGTCGTCACCCTGTGTGCCGTCACCCTGTGCTGTAACCCTGTGTCGTCACCCTGTGTGTCGTCACCCTGTGCCGTAACCCTGTGTCGTCTCCTCCAGTATGAAGCAGCTGAGAGTGAGACTAAGGAAGCTGAGAGAGGACCACGACCGCATCTACCACCTGACCCGCTCTGAGGGCATGCCGAGCGTCAACTGGGGCAGGATCATAGAGGAGAAACAGGTGAGGGGAACACACACACAGGCTTGGATATGTGTACACACAGTTTACGCACACAATAACATAAACGTAATCTCTGTCTTCTTCCGACCAGGGCAACCTGAGCAACAAGGGTTTTGGTCAGGACCTGCCGACCATCGAGAACGAGGTGGAGGAACACAACATCTTTCACAGTGAGGTGGAGGCCCTGGCCCCTCACATCTCCGCCAGCGACGACAAGGTAGGACTAACAACCAGCGTAGAAACTAACTGATAGGTTGTGTTTATACTCAGTCATTTACTAGTCTCCTATCCAGGAAGATAATCATGGCTTTATTTATAGCCAACGTACATGACGGCGACAACAGCAACCACTCTGAAAGTTCCCGTTATGAGGAAATAAACAGACATATATTATACTGAATGTTTGTCAACAATGACTTATTACTCACAAAACAAACCTTCACACATCACATTCAAATGTAGTTATTTAGTCCAGTCTCTGCCCCAGAGGGACATTCAATAAGGTTGTTTAAATAACATGGAATTTCAGACAGCGAAAAACATGGTAGGACTAACAGCCACGCAGGTCAACTCCAAGCCCACTTCAGTTAGAAACTGTTGCATTTGAAAAACAAAGACTGTTTTTACATTTTGAGGTTTCGCTAAAATACCCACGTATACACATAAGTATTACAGTGTGTAAAGACATGAATCTCTAATCATTTCTGACTTCTACACACCATTTCCAGTCGTTCAATGTGTACAATGCTGCATAGACATGACGTATGTTAGTGAGGATTTTTGTTTCCCCAGTCAAGCTCAATATCATTTAAAATGCCTGAAAGGGAGGAGCGCTCACAGAAAGGTCCATGCAGTAATATTCTCTTTACTTCTCTCTCCCTCTCTCCTCTCACTCTCACACTCCCTCCTTTCTGCTCTCTCTCTCTCTCTCTCACACTCTCTCTGTCTCCTCTCGTTCTCTCTTTCTCTCCCACACTCTCTCTGTCTCCTCTCGTTCTCTCTCTCTCTCCCACACTCTCTCTGTCTCCTCTCGTTCTCTCTCTCACACACTCCCTCTGTCTCCTCTCTTTCTTTCTCTCTCTCTCTCTCTCTCTCTCTTTCTCTCTTTCTCTCTTTCTCGCTCTCTCTCTTTCTCTCTGTCTTTCTCTCTTTCTCTCTTTCTCTCTCTCTCTCTCTTTCTCTCTTTCTCTCTCTCTTTCTCTCTTTCTCTCTCTCTTTCTCTCTTTCTCTCTTTCTCTCTCTCTCTCTTTCACTCTTTCTCTCTCTCTTTCTCTCTCTCTTTCTCTCGCTCTCTCTCTAGGACTCTGCCAGTGCCCTCCAGCTGAAGTACAACAAGCTCCTGGTAAGATTGACTTTAATAATGACTTCATCAGAAGCATGGACTCAGGGAGAGCTTGAGGAGTGTGTATGCATGTACAGTAGCTCTATGTGAGTTCTACAACTGCAGTACAGTGCTAAGTGTACCTGTGTCTGTGTGTGCAAAGTGTTCATGTTTTATCCACCTACACCCTGGCTTTCCTCCCTTCCTTTGTTCAGAGAGTGTGTACCTCAATAACATTCATCCGTTTGTGTGTGTGTGTGTTATTCACCATCACACTTTCCCCTCTCCCAGAATATGTGTACCAGTGTGTAGGTCTATAGTAACTATCTCTCCTCTCTCTCCCCAGGCCAGTTCCAGTCTATAGTAACTATCTCTCCTCTCTCTCCCCAGGCCAGTTCCAGTCTATAGTAACTATCTCTCCCCAGGCCAGTTCCATTCTATAGTAACTATCTCTCCCCAGGCCAGTTCCAGTCTATAGTAACTATCTCTCCTCTCTCTCCCCAAGCCAGTTCCAGTCTATAGTAACTATCTCTCCCCAGGCCAGTTCCAGTCTATAGTAACTATCTCTCCTCTCCCTCCCCAGACCAGTTCCAGTCTATAGTAACTATCTCTCCCCAGGCCAGTTCCAGTCTATAGTAACTATCTCTCCTCTCCCTCCCCAGGCCAGTTCCAGTCTATAGTAACTATCTCTCCTCTCCCTCCCCAAGCCAGTTCCAGTCTATAGTAACTATCTATCCTCTCCCTCCCCAGACCAGTTCCAGTCTATAGTAACTATCTCTCCCCAGGCCAGTTCCAGTCTATAGTAACTATCTATCCTCTCCCTCCCCAGGCCAGTTCCAGTCTATAGTAACTATCTCTCCTCTCCCTCCCCAGACCAGTTCCAGTCTATAGTAACTATCTCTCCCCAGGCCAGTTCCAGTCTATAGTAACTATCTCTCCTCTCCCTCCCCAGACCAGTTCCAGTCTATAGTAACTATCTCTCCCCAGGCCAGTTCCAGTCTATAGTAACTATCTCTCCTCTCTCTCCCCAGGCCAGTTCCAGTGCTCGACAGCGCCACCTGTTGAGCCTGCGTGACTACATGCAGCGCTGCACTAATGAGCTGTACTGGATGGACCAGCAGGCAGGGGAGAGGATCAACTATGACTGGAGCGATACTAACCTGGACTACCCTGCACGTCACAGACAGTATGAGGTAGAGAGGCACACACACACACACTCCTTCACCTGCACTGCTAGAGTAATACATTCAGGGTGATATCTGACACCTGATCCTGCATGTTATCTGACACCTGATCCTGCAAGTTATCTGACACCTGATCCTGCACGTTATCTGACACCTGATCCTGCAAGTTATCTGACACCTGATCCTGCACGTTATCTGACACCTGATCCTGCACGTTATCTGACACCTGATCCTGCACGTTATCTGACACCTGATCCTGCCTGTTATCTGACACCTGATCCTGCACGTTATCTGACACCTGATCCTGCACGTTATCTGACACCTGATCCTGCACGTTATCTGACACCTGATCCTGCCTGTTATCTGACACCTGATCCTGCCTGTTATCTGACACCTGATCCTGCCTGTTATCTGACACCTGATCCTGCACGTTATCTGACACCTGATCCTGCACGTTATCTGACACCTGATCCTGCACGTTATCTGACACCTGATCCTGCCTGTTATCTGACACCTGATCCTGCACGTTATCTGACACCTGATCCTGCACGTTATCTGACACCTGATCCTGCATGTTATCTGACACCTGATCCTGCATGTTATCTGACACCTGATCCTGCATGTTATCTGACACCTGATCCTGCACGTTATCTGACACCTGATCCTACACGTTACGTCACACCTGATCCTACACGTTACGTGACACCTGATCCTACACGTTACGTCACACCTGATCCTACACGTTACGTGACACCTGATCCTACACGTTACGTGACACCTGATCCTACATGTTACGTGTGTTGGAACGTAAAGCGAGACTTGTATCTCTTTAAATCTCCCACCAGAACTTCATCAGTAAGTGTCTGGAGTCCAAGGAGGCCACTGTCACCAAGCTGAATGATGATGGAGATAAACTCATCGCTTCCAACCATCCTGGCAAGAATGTTATTGAGGTACACACACACACACACACACACCCACACACACACACACACACACACACACACACACACACACACACACACACACACACACATCTCTACCAACCATCCTGGCAAGAATGTTATTGAGGTATACACACACACACACACACACACACACACACACACACACACACACACACACACACACACACACACACACACACACACACACACACACACACACACACACACACACACACACACATCTCCACTGACCATCCTGGGATGAATGTCATTGAGGTCCTCTTAATTTATCTTCTATCATTCTACTATTGGGTCGAATCCTAACTTCCACGTTAGTCAATGTTGACTTAAGTCATGCATTGATGTCAATGGGAGACGAAGGTCAAATCAGACTATTTTAGTGGAAGTTAGGATTCACCTCTAGTGAGATTAAAATCCTCAAAATGAATGTGAATGAAAGCAGCAAACAGACAGTAATGTAACATAACTCTACTCCACCTGTCAGGCTCATATGGAGGCTGTGCATGCGGACTGGAAGGAGTACCTGAACCTGCTCATCTGTGAGGAGAACCACCTGAAACACATGGACGAGTACCACAAGGTGATTAGTATACTGTAACCTGACCTGACCTGACCTTAACCTTAATACCAGCTGAAACACATGGACCACAACCACAAGGGGATTAGTATACTGTAACCTGACCTGACCTGACCTTAACCTTAATACCACCTGAAACACATGGATGAGTACCACAAGGTGATTCACAGCAACAAGTATTCAGAAAGCATCAGTTTAAGAAATCCTGAATGTTTGAACAGGCTCATTGGATTTTGATGGGCTTGTGTACAAGCATGTGCTGCACAAAGCAACAGCTTCTGAGTTACAGACTTGGCATGTCATGGTACGTGAACAGAGTTGGTTCAGGCAGAGACCGACTGGCTGCCAGTCGAACTTAGTGTAAATAAACCCGAGCTGCTTTCAGTGATGTTGTTACCTCAGTGTTTTTCCTGACGGTGTCTGTTTTCTCTCCAGTTCCACAAAGAGGCCCGGGACACCCAGGACCTTCTGAAGAGAATGGACAAAGAGGTGGACCAGAAGTACAAACCAGAGTTCAAGGACATGTACCAGATGGAGAGCCTCATCAGAGACCTGGACGTGAGTGGACTTTACACTAGTGTAGTTTACTGAGAGTGGACTTTACAACTACAATGTTTTACTAACAGTGGGCTTTACACTGCTGTAGTTTACTACGAGTGGGCTTTACACTACCGTAGTTTACTGAGAGTGGGCTTTACACTAGTGTAGTTTACTGAGAGTGAGCTTTACACTACCGTAGTTTACTGAGAGTGGGCTTTACACTACCGTAGTTTACTGAGAGTGAGCTTTACACTAGTGTAGTTTACTGAGAGTGGGCTTTACACTACCGTAGTTTACTGAGAGTGGGCTTTACACTACCGTAGTTTACTGAGAGTGGGCTTTACACTACCGTAGTTTACTGAGAGTGGGCTTTACACTAGTGTAGTTTACTGAGAGTGGGCTTTACACTACCGTAGTTTACTGAGAGTGGGCTTTACACTAGTGTAGTTTACTGAGAGTGGGCTTTATACTACTGTAGTTTACTGCGAGTGGGCTTTACACTACCGTAGTTTACTAACAGTGGGCTTTACGCTACCGTAGTTTACTAACAGTGGGCTTTACACTACCGTAGTTTACTGAGAGTGGGCTTTACACTAGTGTAGTTTACTGCGAGTGAGCTTTACACTACCGTAGTTTACTGAGAGTGGGCTTTACACTACCGTAGTTTACTGAGAGTGAGCTTTACACTAGTGTAGTTTACTGCGAGTGAGCTTTACACTACCGTAGTTTACTGAGAGTGAGCTTTACACTAGTGTAGTTTACTGCGAGTGAGCTTTACACTACCGTAGTTTACTGAGAGTGGGCTTTACACTAGTGTAGTTTACTGAGAGTGAGCTTTACACTAGTGTAGTTTACTGAGAGTGGGCTTTACACTACCGTAGTTTACTGAGAGTGGGCTTTACACTACCGTAGTTTACTGAGAGTGGGCTTTACACTACCGTAGTTTACTGAGAGTGGGCTTTACACTAGTGTAGTTTACTGAGAGTGGGCTTTACACTACCGTAGTTTACTGAGAGTGGGCTTTACACTAGTGTAGTTTACTGAGAGTGGGCTTTATACTACTGTAGTTTACTGCGAGTGGGCTTTACACTACCGTAGTTTACTAACAGTGGGCTTTACGCTACCGTAGTTTACTAACAGTGGGCTTTACACTACCGTAGTTTACTGAGAGTGGGCTTTACACTAGTGTAGTTTACTGCGAGTGAGCTTTACACTACCGTAGTTTACTGAGAGTGGGCTTTACACTACCGTAGTTTACTGAGAGTGAGCTTTACACTAGTGTAGTTTACTGCGAGTGAGCTTTACACTACCGTAGTTTACTGAGAGTGGGCTTTACACTAGTGTAGTTTACTGAGAGTGAGCTTTACACTAGTGTAGTTTACTGAGAGTGGGCTTTACGCTACCGTAGTTTACTAAGAGTGGGCTTTACACTACCGTAGTTTACTACGAGTGGGCTTTACACTACCGTAGTTTACTGCGAGTGGGCTTTACACTAGTGTAGTTTACTGAGAGTGGGCTTTACACTACCGTAGTTTACTGAGAGTGGGCTTTACACTACCGTAGTTTACTGAGAGTGGGCTTTACACTACCGTAGTTTACTGACAGTGGGCTTTACACTACCGTAGTTTACTGAGAGTGGGCTTTACACTACCGTAGTTTACTGAGAGTGGGCTTTACACTACCGTAGTTTACTGAGAGTGGGCTTTACACTAGTGTAGTTTACTGCGAGTGGGCTTTACACTACCGTAGTTTACTGAGAGTGGGCTTTACACTACCGTAGTTTACTGAGAGTGGGCTTTACACTACCGTAGTTTACTGCGAGTAGGTTTTACACTAGTGTAGTTTACTGAGAGTGGGCTTTACACTAACGTAGTTTACTGCGAGTGGGCTTTACACTACCGTAGTTTACTGAGAGTGGGCTTTACACTAGTGTAGTTTACTGCGAGTGGGCTTTACACTACCGTAGTTTACTGCGAGTGGGCTTTACACTACCGTAGTTTACTGAGAGTGGGCTTTACACTACCGTAGTTTACTGAGAGTGGGCTTTACACTACCGTAGTTTACTGCGAGTAGGCTTTACACTAGTGTAGTTTACTGAGAGTGGGCTTTACACTACCGTAGTTTACTGAGAGTGGGCTTTACACTACCGTAGTTTACTGAGAGTGGGCTTTACACTACCGTAGTTTACAGAGTGGGCTTTACACTAGTGTAGTTTACTGCGAGTGGGATTTACACTACCGTAGTTTACTAAGAGTGGGCTTTACACTGCTGTAGTTTCTACAAGTCTGGGGGACAGATCTGTTTCTGCTTCAGACAAACAATGACAAAGCTGTTGGATAAAGCAGAGACAATTCTTTGGTCTCTCAGGATAAAGCAGAGACAATTCGTTGGTCTGTCAGGTCTGTCTGCTTATCAGGCTGGTTTCTAAACTCCCAACTCAATCAAGAACATTTACATTTTGACAAACGTATTAGCCTTAGAACTATAGATCCAAAAGGCTCTTTAAAAAAGTGTGTGTGTGTGTGTGTGTGTGGTGCAGGACCAGGCGAAGGCCATGGACCACTTTGATGAGCGTGTGAAGGCTCTGGAGAAGCGCAGTCTACAGGTTCTCCCCCTCCAGTTCCGCAGGAACACCCCTCAGAAGCTGCTCCCCGTCGAGGCGCTGTGTGAGTTCGACACTGACGAGGTAAACCTTTACACCTGGACACCTCCACTACTTTACCCCAGCCTGTGTGTGTGAGACACTGACGAGGTAAACCTTTACACCTGGACACCTCCACTACTTTACCCCAGCCTGTGTGTGTGAGACACTGACGAGGTAAACACGGACACCTCCACTACTTTACCCCAGCCTGTGTGTGTGAGACACTGACGAGGTAAACACGGACACCTCCACTACTTTACCCCAGCCTGTGTGTGTGAGACACTGACGAGGTAAACACGGACACCTCCACTACTTTACCTCAGCCTGTGTGTGAGACACTGATGTGGTAAACCTGGATATGCCACCAGCCTAGTCTAGTTTCAGACTGACACTATGCTCCTCCACACACACACTTCTTCATGACAATCATTCTAGCTTTTCTCTCTTCTTTTGTCTCCTCCCCCCTCTCTCCTCCTTTTCCCCCCTCCTTTCCCCCCCTCTCCTCCTTTCCTCCCTCTCTCCATCTTCCCTGTCTCTCTTTCCTCTCCCCCCTCCTTCCCTGCTTTACCTCCCCGTCTCTCTCTCCTTTTCTGTCTCCAGTCGTTCTCTAATCCCTATGTGTGGTGTGTTTTTCTGTTATCGTGACTGAGCCCGATCTGACTGCACCACGTCTTCTCCTCTCTCCTCTGGTTCCTCCTCCTCTCGTCCTCCTTCACTCTCACTCCTTTCATTCCAGTCCCCTGAATGTGGTGTTGTGTTGTAATGTATTTAAATCCTTTAAGAGGCCTGTGCTCTCTGCATCTTATTTAAGCCTTCAGTGGATCAGCCACAGGCTGAGGGGGGTTTAGGTTTTAGGAGTGGATTTTGAGAGCTGGAGCGTGGTGGTGTGTGTGTGTGTGTGTGTGTGTGTGTGTGTGTGTGTGTGTGTGTGTGTGTGTGTGTGTGTGTGGCGCAGTCGAGAGAGCTCTTAAGATTTAGGAACCGGATCAAACAGTGAAGGGAAACGCAGTGTTGTGTTTAGATTTTTTTCCCATGTGACCTGACCGGTAAAAACAGTGAACTCTAATTTACTAACTAGGGCTTAGTGTTTCCCTGGTCAGGTCATGTGGTTGGGTCATGTGGTCAGGTCATGTGGTCAGGAAAAGCTAAGGGCCTTATCCAAAGTGGTTCAGTGAGTTAACCTCTAGTTGTGTTCTGGTTCTTCCATACCAGATCAGTGAGTGAAACTCTGTGTAATGTTGTTGTTGTCCATCCCAGGGTCAGATCCTGCGTGGAGAGAGGTACACCCTCCTGAGTAACAAGGGGCCCAAGTGGGAGGTGAAGGACGCGGCCGGGCGTAAACTGACGGCTCCAGGGGCCTGCTTCATGGTCCCCCCCACAGACCCAGAGTCTGTCGCCGTCTCCAACGGGTAAGTGTGTGTGTTATGGGGGTAGGGTGGAGAGGTGTGTGTGTTATGGTGGTAAGGTGTTGAGGTGTATGTGTTATGGGGTGGGCGGGGTGCACGTGTCTGTCTACTGTGTGCCTGTGATTGTGTTATTTCCCGAGACGGTGTACTTGTACACTGTGTAACAGGGTCTGTTTCCCTAGACGGTGTACTTGTACACTGTGTAACAAGGTCTGTTTCCCTAGACGGTGTACTTGTACACTGTGTAACAGGGTCTGTTGTTTCCCGAGACGGTGTACTTGTACACTGTGTAACAAGGTCTGTTTCCCTAGACGGTGTACTTGTACACTGTGTAACAGGGTCTGTTTCCCTAGACGGTGTACTTGTACACTGTGTAACAGGGTCTGTTTCCCTAGACGGTGTACTTGTACACTGTGTAACAGGGTCTGTTGTTTCCCGAGACGGTGTACTTGTACACTGTGTAACAGGGTCTGTTTCCCTAGATGGTATACTTGTACACTGTGTAACAGGGTCTGTTTCCCTAGACGGTGTACTTGTACACTGTGTAACAGGGTCTGTTTCCCTAGACGGTGTACTTGTACACTGTGTAACAGGGTCTGTTGTTTCCCGAGACGGTGTACTTGTACACTGTGTAACAGGGTCTGTTTCCCTAGATGGTATACTTGTACACTGTGTAACAGGGTCTGTTTCCCTAGACGGTGTACTTGTACACTGTGTAACAAGGTATGTTTCCCTAGATGGTATACTTGTACACTGTGTAACAGGGTCTGTTTCCCGAGACGGTGTACTTGTACACTGTGTAACAGGGTCTGTTTCCCTAGACGGTGTACTTGTACACTGTGTAACAGGGTCTGTTTCCCTAGACAGTGTACTTGTACACTGTGTAACAGGGTCTGTTTCCCGAGACGGTGTACTTGTACACTGTGTAACAGGGTCTGTTGTGTGTTTCCAGTCTGGCCAGCCAGCAGAAGGGTATTAAGATGAAGGTGTCTGGCAGTAAGACCACCCTGGTCAAACGCCTGGAGGAACTGAAGAAAGACGGCTCCGCTGGCTCTGGTAGGTACTGTTATGTAATGTTATGTCATGTTATGTCATGTTATGTCATGGTATGTCATGTTATGTCATGTTATGTCATGTGAAATGAAAAGCCAACTGACATGTAACTCCTGAGGTGCTGACCTGTTGCACCCTCTATAACAGGGGTCTCCAGCCTTTTCTAGCACGAAAAAAAATTATTTATAGCTTTTAAATAGGCACTTCTCCTCTACCCGGCAACTCTTTCCCAGGTCCTTGCTGTACAAAATATGTCAATATACCTGGTTAAATAATGGTTAAATAACAGTATTCAACACGACAGCCCCATAAAATTATCTTTAGTATTTTCCAGATTTGTTTTCTTCTCCTGGTTTTGACTCTGTTTTTCACTCTCAATAGTAAAATTGTTGATAGAGAAACAACAGATGGATGTTCTGGGTCCATGTCCATGCTTACATCACGTCAGAAGACCTTTTCCTTCAGACCTAAACATAACGCTTTTTGATTTTTGAGTGTAATTCCCCTTTAATTGCGCATCTAGAGAGAGAGAGATGTGTCGCTCTAGTGATGTTTCTGTCAGGCCTACTGCAGCTCGTGTCATGGCAGAGTTTGTAAAACAATGGCCATCCAATTGATGTAAATAATCATGACCGTTCTGTCAGGTAAGCCCACTTTACACTTAACATTTAATTGACAAGGTTTTTGGGGAAAGTCTTTGTCTATGCCGCTCTGACATTGTTCGACCATATATTTATATATTCTTAATTCCATTCCTTTACTTAGATGTGTGTGTATTGGGTATATGTTGTGAAATTGTTAGATAGTGCAGTAATATCTAACAAGTAATATCGGAACTAGAAGCACAAGCATTTCGCTACACCCGCAATAACATCTGCTAACCATGTGTATGTGACCAAGTTTGATCCGATTTTAAGATAGCCATTTAGCGACGCTAAGGATAACTACATGGATTGATAAACAAACACGCGCACCAGACAGACAGATGGGCAATATTGCTGGGAATGTATTGGCAGATATTGTGTTCCGGTTAGGATTTTGAAGCCAGATGTGACTAACGAGGGGTGGGTAAATGTCAATGTAGCTTTGATTGGGTGGCAGCCTGGAGTTTAATGTTTATGACCGTTTGCGATGGAACACATTAAAAAAAAATGCATGTCCTTTTTTAGAATTAATATATTTTTATTTATTTGACCTTTTTATTTAACAAGGCAAGTCAGTTAAGAACAAATTCTTATTTACAATGACGGCCTACCCCGGCCAAACCCTAACGACGTTGGGCCAATTGTGCGCCGCCCTATGGGACTCCCCAATCATGGCCAGTTGTGATACAGCCTAGAATCGAACCAGGGTCTGTAGTGAACGCCTCTTGCACTGAGATGCAGTGCCTTAGATCGCTGCGCCACTCAGGAGCCCAGCTACATGGTGAGCTACTCATAGGTGGGCTGTGAGCTGCTGGTAAATCTCCATCCACCTATTGGAGAGCCCTGATCTATATACCACTGTGATTAATATTTCACCCTGCTGGTCATCTATGATCGTCTGAACATCTTGAAGAACCATCTGGCCTTAATGGCCGTATACTCCTTATAATCACCACCCAGCACAACCAGAAAGGGGACTGGTCAACCCCTCAGAGCCTGGTTCCTCTCCAGCCAGTACAACCAGAAAGAGGACTGGTCAACCCTTCAGAGCCTGGTTCCTCTCCAGCCAGTACAATCAGAAAGAGGACTGGTCAACCCCTCAAAGCCTGGTTCCTCTCTACCCAGTACAACCAGAAAGAGGACTGGTCAAGCCCACAGAGCCTGGTTCCTCTCTAGGTTTCTTCCTAGGTTCCTACCCTTTCTAGGTAGTTGTTCCTAGCCACCGTGCTTCTACAGCTACAGCGTTTCTGTATAAGCACTTTGTGACACCTGCTGGTGTAAAAGCACTTTATAAATAAATGTGATTGATTGGTTGGTATGTCGTGGTATGTCATATTACTACTGGAGTTAATCACTAGAGCTGCAGCTTAGAACAAACATCAACATGTTTTATGATTTGTATGCCAGTGTGATTGTCTGATTGTGAATGTGATGTTGTGTGTGTGTGGGTGGGGGTGTGTGTGTGTGTGTGTGTGTGTGTGTGTGTGTGTGTGTGTGTGTGTGTGTGTGTGTGTGTGTGTGTGTGTGTGTGTGTGTGTGTGTGTGTGTGTGTGTGTGGGTGTGTGTGTGTGTGTGTGTGTGGTCGTATCTGATCATGTGTATGTTATTTTGGTGTATGTGTGATTGATTTTGTGTGATTAATTGATGAATATTGTAGACAAGGAGGAGCAGCAGTGTCGCCAGCTGATGGCCGGTCTGGACAAGGTGACCAGTGATCTGGACAAACAGGAGAAGGCCATCTACTCTCGAGTACGCCCCCCGCTGGAGCAGACCAGGCCACTGCAGGACAGCGCTGACCGTCTGCAGGACGTCAAGGTAGTTCCTCGTCTTTCTCCTTTCTCTGCACAGAGGGTGTAGAGCGCTAGAGATGCTTTTCCTCCTCTACTCTTCTCCTGTCCTCCTAGTTTAGACTAGAATCCTTTCGATAAAGTTTTCAAACCCATTTAATCCTACCAAAGAAAGTCTTGAGACAGTTGTTTAATGCTTATCAAGGAAGTACTATTAGTTAGTTCCAGGAAGTGTACACTTTGTTTAATGCTTATCCCATATTCTTCCACCAGGACATTGCGGCCGTGGTTCGTAAGATCGAGCCGGAGAAGTCGTCCAAGGTGAAGGAGGCTGAGAAGTTCCTGACAACTAACCCTAAATGTGCCAGCGCCCCTCAGCTGAACGGCAAGGTGAACGAGGCCAACAACAAATACGACAAGATCAACCTGCTGCTCAAGTGCTCAGAGGACAAGTGAGGAGCTTTTATACTTGACTTGTTAGTAGAGATGGTAGTAGTTACACAAACCTCAGGACCACTTCTACTTTGAGAGACTTTTCCTGTTTTACTATGATGACTAACCTGGAGGCTACTATGACACTATTTAAACACATTTTAAATGTCATTTTAATCAAATGTAATTTAATCATATCATGTGTTTGTTTACAGGCTTCAGAATTCCAACCGCCTGGAGAACTCCCTTCAAAACGGGAAATCTTTATTGTCCAGCTACGAGAACAAGCTGGTCAGAGAGGAAGTCGCCCCCGCAGACATCTCGTCTCTGGAGAAGACGCAGCGTCAACTGGCTGTAAGATGGCTGCCCTCTGATCGCTCATTTATTTTCAAAGGAAATGTATTGTATCACTTCAGATACCAAAGACAGAAGCATATTTGCTAATGACATACAGTACAAATTTATGATGAGCTGGAAGATCTGAGCTACACACTCATATCTCAAGTTTGTCCTGGTTGGGGTAGAACTTCCCCCATACACACAATTCAACCTCACTTCCTCTCCCGACAGGATATTTCATCAGAGCTGAAGACCAAGAGGTCCGCGGTGACGGAGACGGAGGCTAACCTGCGTGCGGTCAAAGGCAGCTGTGACACCATGGCAACCAAGGTGCAGGAGCACTGCCCCGACATCGAGAGGCAGGAGGGCGAGGTCCGGAAACTGAACAAACGCTACGACAACCTCAACAGGCAGATCGACGCCAGGTAAAGGGACTGACATAACTTTGACTTCAAATAAATTATCAAATCAAATGTTGTTGGTTGCGTAAACATATTTAGCAGATGTTATCGTGGGTGTAGTGAAACGTTTGTGTTCCTAGCTCCAACAGTGCAGTACTAACAATACATGTAAATCTACAAAATACAAATGACAGGAATATAGAAATATTAGAACAAGACTGTCAGACTCCGGAATATAAACATCTATGTATAGGATGGTGTGTATAGATATTATAGACAGAATATGAATTAGAAACGATGTGTACAGCAGTAGTTATATAGGATGGTGTGTATAGACATTATAGACAGTATATGAATTAGAAACGGTGTGTACAGCAGTAGTTATATAGGATGGTGTGTATAGACATTATAGACAGAATATGAATTAGAAACGGTGTGTACAGCAGTAGTTATATAGGATGGTGTGTATAGACATTATAGACAGTATATGAATTAGAAACGGTGTGTACAGCAGTAGTTATATAGGATGGTGTGTATAGACATTATAGACAGTATATGAATTAGAAACGGTGTGTACAGCAGTAGTTATATAGGATGGTGTGTATAGACATTATAGACAGTATATGAATTAGAAACGGTGTGTACAGCAGTAGTTATATAGGATGGTGTGTATAGACATTATAGACAGTATATGAATTAGAAACGGTGTGTACAGCAGTAGTTATATAGGATGGTGTGTATAGACATTATAGACAGTATATGAATTAGAAACGGTGTGTACAGCAGTAGTTATATAGGATGGTGTGTATAGACATTATAGACAGTATATGAATTAGAAACGGTGTGTACAGCAGTAGTTATATAGAATTGCCTTGACTAGAATACAGTATATAGACATGAAGTAGGTAAAACAGTATGTAAACATTATTAAAGTGACCAGTGTTGACTATGTACTGTACATAAGGCAGCAGTCTCTACGCTGCAGTTGAACCCTGTGGCTGCGTTCCGATTTTCTATCCTTCTCCAGAACTCAAAATCATTGGATTGGAACAAGTATGACTGGTGGGCGTTCCCATTTCCAACATATTTCTTACACCAGTCCAATCATTTTAAATCCATAAAGGGAAGTGTACAAGTGCACACTTCGGGAGAAGGGTAGAGAATTGGAATGTAACCTTTGACATCCATAAATTATATTTGTGAGGTCAGAGGACTGATTGGGCGTTCCGTGACCTTTAAAACTGATTAAAAAAAAGGTTGAAGCCAAGAACAAGAATCATCGTAGCCAGACCTGTATTGTGATTTTACTATAATAGACGTCACATGATGTTGTGATGTGTTACGTTCACGTTGTGGTGTGTTACGTTCACGTTGTGGTGTGTTACGTTCACGTTGTGGTGTGTTACGTTCACGTTGTGTCGTGTTACGTTCACGTTGTGGTGTGTTACGTTCACGTTGTGGTGTGTTACGTTCACGTTGTGGTGTGTTACGTTCACGTTGTGGTGTGTTACGTTCACGTTGTGGTGTGTTACGTTCACGTTGTGGTGTGTTACGTTCACGTTGTGGTGTAGTGTGTTACGTTCACGTTGCGTTGTGGTGTGTTACATTCACATTGTGGTGTGTTACGTTCACGTTGTGTTGTGGTGTGTTACATTCACGTTGTGGTGTGTTACATTCACGTTGTGGTGTGTTACGTTCACGTTGTGGTGTGTTACGTTCACGTTGTGGTGTGTTACATTCACGTTGTGGTGTGTTACATTCACGTTGTGGTGTGTTACGTTGACGTTGTGTTGTGGTGTGTTACATTCACGTTGTGGTGTGTTACATTCATGTTGTGGTGTGTTATATTCACGTTGTGGTGTGATACATTCACGTTGTGGTGTGTTATATTCATGTCGTGGTGTGTTACGTTCACGTTGTGGTGTGTTACATTCACGTTGTGGTGTGTTACATTCACGTTGTGGTGTGTTATATTCATGTTGTGGTGTGTTATATTCATGTTGTGTTGTGGTGTGTTACGTTCATGTTGTGGTGTGTTACGTTCATGTTGTGTTGTGGTGTGTTACGTTCATGTTGTGGTGTGTTACGTTCATGTTGTGTTGTGGTGTGTTACGTTCATGTTGTGGTGTGTTACGTTCATGTTGCGTTGTGGTGTGTTACGTTCATGTTGTGGTGTGTTACGTTCATGTTGTGTCGTGGTGTTACGTTCATGTTGTGTTGTGGTGTGTTACGTTCACGTTGTGTTGTGGTGTGTTACATTCACGTTGTGGTGTGTTACATTCATGTTGTGGTGTGTTATATTCATGTTGTGGTGTGATACATTCACGTTGTGGTGTGTTACATTCACGTTGTGGTGTGTTATATTCATGTTGTGGTGTGTTACGTTCACGTTGTGTTGTGGTGTGTTACGTTCATGTTGTGGTGTGGTGTGTTACGTTCATGTTGTGGTGTGTTCATGTTGCGTTGTGGTGTGTTACGTTCATGTTGTGGTGTGTTACGTTCATGTTGTGTCGTGGTGTTACGTTCATGTTGTGTTGTGGTGTGTTACGTTCACGTTGTGTTGTGGTATGTTACGTTCAAGTTGTGGTGTGTTACGTTCACGTTGTGGTGTGGTGTGTTACATTCACGTTGCGATGTGGTGTGTTACATTCACGTTGTGGTGTGTTACATTCACGTTGTGGTGTGTTACGTTCGCATTGTGTTGTGGTGTGTTACGTTCACGTTGTGTTGTGGTGTGTTACGTTCACGTTGTGTTGTGGTGTGTTACGTTAATGTTGTGTTGTGGTGTGTTATATTCACGTTGTGGTGTGTTACGTTCAAGTTGTGCTGTGTTACGTTCAAGTTGCGTTGTGGTGTGTTACGTTCATGTTGTGGTGTGGTGTGTTACGTTCATGTTGTGGTGTGTTACGTTCAAGTTGTGTCGTGGTGTGTTACGTTCACGTTGTGTCGTGTTACGTTCATGTTGTGGTGTGTTACGTTCATGTTGTGTCGTGGTGTGTTACGTTCACGTTGTGGTGTGTTACGTTCACGTTGTGGTGTGTTACGTTCACGTTGTGGTGTGTTACGTTCACGTTGTGGTGTGTTACGTTCACGTTGTGGTGTGTTACGTTCACGTTGTGGTGTGTTACATTCACGTTGTGGTGTGTTACATTCACGTTGTGGTGTGTTACATTCACGTTGTGGTGTGTTACATTCACGTTGTGTTGTGGTGTGTTACATTCACGTTGTGGTGTGTTACATTCATGTTGTGGTGTGTTATATTCATGTTGTGGTGTGTTACATTCACGTTGTGGTGTGTTATATTCATGTTGTGGTGTGTTACGTTCACGTTGTGTTGTGGTGTGTTACGTTCATGTTGTGGTGTGTTACGTTCATGTTGTGTTGTGGTGTGTTACGTTCATGTTGTGGTGTGTTACGTTCATGTTGTGTTGTGGTGTGTTACGTTCATGTTGTGGTGTGTTACGTTCATGTTGTGGTGTGGTGTGTTACGTTCATGTTGTGGTGTGTTACGTTCATGTTGCGTTGTGGTGTGTTACGTTCATGTTGTGTTGTGGTGTGTTACGTTCATGTTGTGGTGTGTTACGTTCATGTTGCGTTGTGGTGTGTTACGTTCATGTTGTGGTGTGTTACGTTCATGTTGTGTCGTGGTGTTACGTTCATGTTGTGTTGTGGTGTGTTACGTTCACGTTGTGTTGTGGTATGTTACGTTCAAGTTGTGGTGTGTTACGTTCACGTTGTGGTGTGTTACGTTCACGTTGTGGTGTGTTACGTTCACGTTGTGGTGTGTTACGTTCACGTTGTGGTGTGTTACGTTCACGTTGTGGTGTGTTACGTTCACGTTGTGGTGTGTTACGTTCACGTTGTGGTGTGTTACGTTCACGTTGTGGTGTGTTACGTTCACGTTGTGGTGTGTTACATTCACGTTGTGGTGTGTTACATTCACGTTGTGGTGTGTTACATTCACGTTGTGGTGTGTTACATTCACGTTGTGTTGTGGTGTGTTACATTCACGTTGTGGTGTGTTACATTCATGTTGTGGTGTGTTATATTCATGTTGTGGTGTGTTACATTCACGTTGTGGTGTGTTATATTCATGTTGTGGTGTGTTACGTTCACGTTGTGTTGTGGTGTGTTACGTTCATGTTGTGGTGTGTTACGTTCATGTTGTGTTGTGGTGTGTTACGTTCATGTTGTGGTGTGTTACGTTCATGTTGTGTTGTGGTGTGTTACGTTCATGTTGTGGTGTGTTACGTTCATGTTGTGGTGTGGTGTGTTACGTTCATGTTGTGGTGTGTTACGTTCATGTTGCGTTGTGGTGTGTTACGTTCATGTTGTGTTGTGGTGTGTTACGTTCATGTTGTGGTGTGTTACGTTCATGTTGCGTTGTGGTGTGTTACGTTCATGTTGTGGTGTGTTACGTTCATGTTGTGTCGTGGTGTTACGTTCATGTTGTGTTGTGGTGTGTTACGTTCACGTTGTGTTGTGGTATGTTACGTTCAAGTTGTGGTGTGTTACGTTCACGTTGTGGTGTGTTACGTTCACGTTGTGGTGTGTTACGTTCACGTTGTGGTGTGTTACGTTCACGTTGTGGTGTGTTACGTTCACGTTGTGGTGTGTTACGTTCACGTTGTGGTGTGTTACGTTCACGTTGTGGTGTGTTACGTTCACGTTGTGGTGTGTTACGTTCACGTTGTGGAGTGTTACGTTCACGTTGTGGTGTGTTACGTTCACGTTGTGGTGTGTTACGTTCACGTTGTGGTGTGTTACATTCACGTTGCGTTGTGGTGTGTTACATTCACGTTGTGGTGTGTTACGTTCAAGTTGTGGTGTGTTACGTTCACGTTGTGGTGTGGTGTGTTACGTTCATGTTGTGGTGTGTTACGTTCATGTTGCGTTGTGGTGTGTTACGTTCATGTTGTGTTGTGGTGTGTTACGTTCATGTTGTGGTGTGTTCATGTTGCGTTGTGGTGTGTTACGTTCATGTTGTGGTGTGTTACGTTCATGTTGTGTCGTGGTGTTACGTTCATGTTGTGTTGTGGTGTGTTACGTTCACGTTGTGTTGTGGTATGTTACGTTCAAGTTGTGGTGTGTTACGTTCACGTTGTGGTGTGTTACGTTCACGTTGTGGTGTGTTACGTTCACGTTGTGGTGTGTTACGTTCACGTTGTGGTGTGTTACGTTCACATTGTGTTGTGGTGTGTTACATTCACGTTGCGTTGTGGTGTGTTACATTCACGTTGTGGTGTGTTACATTCACGTTGTGGTGTGTTACGTTCACATTGTGTTGTGGTGTGTTACGTTCACGTTGTGTTGTGGTGTGTTACGTTCACGTTGTGTTGTGGTGTGTTACGTTAATGTTGTGTTGTGGTGTGTTATATTCACGTTGTGGTGTGTTACGTTCAAGTTGTGCTGTGTTACGTTCAAGTTGCGTTGTGGTGTGTTACGTTCATGTTGTGGTGTGGTGTGTTACGTTCATGTTGTGGTGTGTTACGTTCAAGTTGTGTCGTGGTGTGTTACGTTCACGTTGTGTCGTGTTACGTTCATGTTGTGGTGTGTTACGTTCATGTTGTGTCGTGGTGTGTTACGTTCACGTTGTGGTGTGTTACGTTCACGTTGTGGTGTGTTACGTTCACGTTGTGGTGTGTTACGTTCACGTTGTGGTGTGTTACGTTCACGTTGTGGTGTGTTACGTTCACGTTGTGGTGTGTTACATTCACGTTGTGGTGTGTTACATTCACGTTGTGGTGTGTTACATTCACGTTGTGGTGTGTTACATTCACGTTGTGGTGTGTTACATTCACGTTGTGGTGTGTTACATTCACGTTGTGGTGTGTTACGTTGACGTTGTGTTGTGGTGTGTTACATTCACGTTGTGGTGTGTTACATTCATGTTGTGGTGTGTTACATTCACGTTGTGGTGTGTTACATTCACGTTGTGGTGTGTTATATTCATGTTGTGGTGTGTTACGTTCACGTTGTGTTGTGGTGTGTTACGTTCATGTTGTGGTGTGTTACGTTCATGTTGTGTTGGGGTGTGTTACATTCACGTTGTGGTGTGTTACGTTCAAGTTGTGGTGTGTTACGTTCATGTTGTGGTGTGGTACGTTCAAGTTGTGTCGTGGTGTGTTACGTTCATGTTGTGGTGTGTTACGTTCATGTTGCGTTGTGGTGTGTTACGTTCATGTTGTGGTGTGTTACATTCATGTTGTGGTGTGGTGTGTTACGTTTGTGTTGTGGTGTGTTACGTTTGTGTTGTGGTGTGTTACGTTCATGAACGTGTGTTACGTTCATGAACGTGTGTTACGTTCATGAACGTGTGTTACGTTCATGAACGTGTGTTACGTTCATGTTGTGGTGTGTTACGTTCATGTTGTGGTGTGGTGTGTTACGTTTGTGTTGTGGTGTGTTACGTTTGTGTTGTGGTGTGTTACGTTCATGAACGTGTGTTACGTTCATGTTGTGGTGTGTTACGTTCATGTTGTGGTGTGTTACGTTCATCTTGTGGTGTCGTGTGTTACGTTCATCTTGTGGTGTGGTGTGTTACGTTCACGTTGTGGTGTGTTACATTCACGTTGTGGTGTGTTACGTTCATGTTGTGGTGTGTTACGTTCATGTTGTGGTGTGGTGTGTTACAGAACTCAGAGCCTGCAGAGGGCTAAGACGTCCTACAGCAGCTACCGCAGTGATTACGACAACCTGAATAACTGGCTGTCCCGCGTGCCAAACTATGAGCCAACTGAGAAAGACAACCTCAGTCAGGTGGAAACCAAGCTGGAAAACCAGAAGGTAGGTGGTTGATTTCTGATTGTCCCACTAATGGTTCATGTTAGGATTGGGGAAAGCTGATTTCTGATTGTCCCACTAATGGTTAATGTTAGGATTGGGGGAAGGGAAGCTGATTTCTGATTGCCCCACTAATGGTTCATGTTAGGATTGGGGGAGGGGAAGCTGATTTTAGCACTGTACCTAGGGGAAACTTCACCCCAGCACGGTTGAGGATAGTCAGGTGTTCACAATTTTGCAACCCTGTCCTGAACTAAAAGGTTCCAGTCAGTTTTCTAGTTCTATTTTGATCCAAGGCATTAGACTCATATTTTATTCTACCTCTGGTCAAAGTCCTCTACCTCTAATGATCTTGTCCTGTTATGTTTCTATACCTCTAGTCAAAGTCCTCTACCTCTAATTGTCCTGTTATGTGTCTATACCTCTGGTCAAAGTCCTCTACCTCTAATGGTCCTGTTATGTGTCTACCTCTAGTCAAAGTCCTCTACCTCTAATGATCTTGTCCTGTTATGTGTCAATACCTCTAGTCAAAGTCCTCTACCTCTAATGATCTTGTCCTGTTATGTTTCTATACCTCTAGTCAAAGTCCTCTATCTCTAATGGTCCTGTTATGTGTCTATACCTCTGGTCAAAGTCCTCTACCTCTAATGGTCCTGTTATGTTTCTATACCTCTAGTCAAAGTCCTCTACCTCTAATGGTTCTGTTATGTGTCAATACCTCTAGTCAAAGTCCTCTACCTCTAATGATCTTGTCCTGTTATGTTTCTATACCTCTAGTCAAAGTCCTCTACCTCTAATGGTCCTGTTATGGTTCTATACCTCTAGTCAAAGTCCTCTACCTCTAATGGTCCTGTTATGGTTCTATACCTCTAGTCAAAGTCCTCTACCTCTAATGGTCCTGTTATGTTTCTATACCTCTGGTCAAAGTCCTCTACCTCTAATGATCTTGTCCTGTTATGTTTCTATACCTCTAGTCAAAGTCCTCTACCTCTAATGGTCCTGTTATGTTTCTATACCTCTAGTCAAAGTCCTCTACCTCTAATGGTCCTGTTATGTTTCTATACCTCTAGTCAAAGTCCTCTACCTCTAATGGTCCTGTTATGTTTCTATACCTCTGGTCAAAGTCCTCTACCTCTAATGGTCCTGTTATGTGTCTATACCTCTGGTCAAAGTCCTCTACCTCTAATGGTCCTGTTATGTGTCTATACCTCTGGTCAAAGTCCTCTACCTCTAATGGTCATGTTATGTGTCTATACCTCTAGTCAAATTCCTCTACCTCTAATGGTCTTGTCCTGTTATGTTTCTATACCTCTGGTCAAAGTCCTCTACCTCTAATGATCTTGTCCTGTTATGTTTCAATACCTCTAGTCAAAGTCCTCTACCTCTAATGGTCCTGTTATGTGTCTATACCTCTAGTCAAAGTCCTCTACCTCTAATGGTCCTGTTATGTGTCTATACCTCTGGTCAAAGTCCTCTACCTCTAATGGTCATGTTATGTGTCTATACCTCTGGTCAAAGTCCTCTACCTCTAATGGTCCTGTTATGTGTCTATACCTCTGGTCAAAGTCCTCTACCTCTAATGGTCCTGTTATGTGTCTATACCTCTGGTCAAAGTCCTCTACCTCTAATGGCTCTGTTATGTTTCTATACCTCTAGTCAAAGTCCTCTACCTCTAATGGTCCTGTCCTGTTATGTTTCTATACCTCTAGTCAAAGTCCTCTACCTCTAATGGTCCTGTTATGTTTCTATACCTCTGGTCAAAGTCCTCTACCTCTAATGGTCCTGTCCTGTTATGTTTCTATACCTCTGGTCAAAGTCCTCTACCTCTAATGGTCCTATTATGTTTCTATACCTCTAGTCAAAGTCCTCTACCTCTAATGGTCCTGTTATGTGTCTATACCTCTGGTCAAAGTCCTCTACCTCTAATGGTCCTGTTA
>NW_026602057.1:0-26407 GCF_029448725.1 Salvelinus fontinalis | reverse complement strand
ATATATATATTTTTTTTTAATACAGTGAAGATATCGCACAGCCAGTCAGTTGACATCATCCCCACTTTTTCCGGAAAAATCGCAAACTTCTCCCGTTCCGTCATATCGATTCGCGAAGGTGGCAAAACTTCTCTCACTCTCTTTGCCAGTTTTGTCTTTGTTTTGTTTCAGCATTGTTCATTGTTAAAAAAACGGGTGAGAAGTAGCTGAGGCAGATGAAAGACTTTTCCCTCCTTTCCCACTTAATGCCCTAACATCGTTCCCGGTAGAGCGGAGACACTGAACTCTTTTCCGCCGTCAGAGTGATTGGGTGTGGCTGCTGTGTGGAGGCCAACTTCCATCCCCTTCCCTAATTCCATGTGAGTAGCTGAAAGGATACATTTGCGTTTATTTGCGCCTTTTATGTCTGAAAACTTCAAAGCCTCCTCGTCTCCTCTTCACCGATGACAGATACCGCACCTCGTGAAACGACGGGGGGAAACGTTAACCGTTATTTATTTTTGAAAAATTATAAAATATGCCACTTTTTTTTCCATCCCAAAATAAAAACTAAACAGGGAATTGATAGTGAGAGGAGTGTATGTGAGGGAGCTGGTGTTAATATATTAATTTAATCCTCCTGTTCGGTGTCTTCAATCCTCTCAAGATGGGCAGTAATCAGTTTGTTCCTGTCTGCTAGGTTTCCAGGAGGGGAGGGCCCCGCTAATCAGAAGTGGCGTAGCTACTCGGAGACACTGAGGAAAGGGGAGGGGAGAGAGATGACACCTCACAGATTTATTACCTCGGAATCTTCCAGGCCGAGCCGCCCCCCGCAAGCCGTCAACGAAGCCCCAAACCGCCAGAAAACAGGCAAAATAAATAAGACTACCCAACAATCTAAAACAAACATGGCAAATGTATGGAATGCCAGCCCGACACGCACTGGGCCAAGTGACACCTCTTTAAATTAAGATTAACATTAGTTTGCCTTTGTTCTGAATTTCTGTGTAGATTAGAGATGATTATTTTGCATAACTTTTCTTTTCAAAACTAGAAAGTAGGGAATTTGGGCTTTTACGTATGAATATTTATTAAACATTTTCCTTTTAGGAAATATTACAAGTGACTTGAATGTGCATTATAAAATTTACCTTCAATCTCGCATGAATGACTAGGGCCAACATATTCAAATGATTCACTAGAAAACTAGAATTTTAGTAGCTATATTAAAAGTATTTACTGTTAACGAAAATATCTATTGTTCTCAATATATTATAAATAAGTATTTTGTTACTCAAAGATCAAACCACAATTATAAAAACATGTACTTATGCATATTAAATCACTAGCCAAATTCTTACCATTTGTTTATGATTTTCCTGACACAAAGCGAGTGACAGTTGGGTTGTTAGGCCATGCCCCTAATAAGTCAGATAATTGAGCCTCACAAGATGGCTTTGACCTTTAGGTGTAACTAAATTGACCTTTCACTCCCAGACGTACACCTCTGACCCCTGTCATTTTCAGCAGTGTGAGTACCGGTTATGTATTTAGTATTGATTGTGTTATGGTTTCGAATAAGGCCAGTTAAACAGCCCTGTTCAACTCTCCACAACTGTGATTGAGTAGACTACATGACGACATATTGTTGTGATAGGCTGTGAAATGTTCATTTGTATAAAGACGTTCGCTGAGCATCCATGTATGATAAAGCGTTTCATCTCATTTACAAACCTTTATTAATTATTTAAGCCAGCTAACTGTTAATTATGCACCTCTCTTCCTACTTATGAATTGATAATGATGTTGTAAAGGATCATGTGAGGGGCTACCTGATGTGTAGGACTAGTTCAACCTATTCCAGGTTGAAGATCATTATTTGCACTGTGCCGCAGGAGCTAATGGGTGTTTTCTTGTTAGCCATATTAGCTTTGATTGTCTTGTGTGTCTCTACTTATGTCTGTTGGTACCTGTAGCTAAGTGCTGTGGATCATCGTCAAACAAGCTTGGAAAAAAACAGGGTGTCATTTTCCCTTTTGGATGGCGTATAGGGATTGGTCTCTCTCTCGCTCTCTCCTCTTTGATGAGCTGTGTGGCGGAGGAGGGAGACATTTCGAGGGGGGTGACCAGGGCTGTAAAGATCACGAGTGAGTCTTGGAGTGACAGGAAACAATGAACTTTCCCTGTGTCGAGTAAATTAACCCGTGTCATCAGCCGTGCACATTCCCGCTGATCAATACTGAACACTTTGCTTTCGGAAAATGAGGGTCATCCTCCTCTCCTCTCTCCTCCCCGGAGCAGAGCTGTTCCCAGGGGGACGGACAGACACGCTGATAAAACAATCACCATAAAGAGGTTCCACACTCAGTGGAAGACTCCTCTCCTCCAGCAGTCAGTGTTTGAGCTAAGAGGCACTTGAGGGGGTGGGGGTGGGGGCGCACTCGTCCCCTCCACCCTCTGTGACAGGGGCGCGGTCGATAAAGTGGATTTGAGGATATAAATGTTTCCCCGAGCCCTCTCCATCACTGGGATACTCTGCAGTGACACACTCACAGGGGGCACTATTCCACCGTCTTTCTCTGTTCCCACCAACTCTGTTAGAGAGCTTGTTTACTAAGCTCTGTCGTCGTCCTACTGTTTTTAGAATTCAGCTGCCTGCGTGAATGGCGCTACAAGTACTCCTCACTCGTAACCTGGGACTGCTCGGTACTTTACTTTTATCTCCCTCCTCAAATATCTCCCAATGCCATTGAATGGTGAGTTTTAAAATCCCCTCATGGGCAATATGTTTGGGAGCCACAGGAGCTAGATAAAATGTCTGGAAAACCCAGAATACACAGTCTCCCCCTGTGGGGCAACAGTTACTATCAGTATCCACCCTTTTCTATTTAATTCTCCCTCCCTCCTTCCATCTCTCTGTAGTTTAGTTTAGCGTTCACAACACTACCTTTATCACTTCCACCAAATGGGGGTCCAGGATCAATAGAATGTTCTGCTGCCTCCCAATCTCTCTCTGCCGCAGCTCCCGCCTGTCTGCCTGTCCAGCCGGCCTGACCTCAGCACGGCGCGGTCGCCGTCCGCTGCCCAGGAGGATATTAAAGGCTTAGATAAAGAAAATAGAGAACCCATTCGGACTCGCCCATCGGCCCAGAGAAAGTGCTTGAAGCAGCAGATAGTGTGTGTGTGTGAAAAAACCTTTTTCCATTATAAGCCATTTCCAGGTTGCAACCCCTTGGCGGTGACAAAGTGCTCTCCTCCACATCTTCATTTTGTGCTGATCTGTAAGAGAGGGGGGGGACTGTCATCTGTCACCACACTAACCCCGCGCGGCTGCACCTCTAATTGCAGCCAACTGTCGACGCGTTCATTTAGACCTTTTTACATTATTTATTGGGAGAAAAATATTGTATTCATTTTGGATGCCTGGTCGGGATGGCGACGAGGCAGGACGGGTATAAGTGATGTGGCTAAAGAGCTGACAGGACACTCTATAAACTTTTACATCACCGTGTCAAAGCTGCACTTTGCTGACATAAAATGAACACAGTCGTGGAGTATTAGTTAGAGTGGGAGATGACTGTGCAGGCGGTGAATCGTAAAGCTGAGAGCGCCGGCTCTGGTGATTACGCAAGATAGTGGCACTAGTGCAGGTGTAAGAGAGGCCCGGCGCTGTGTTATTATAGTCCACTGTGACTGAATATGTGTCAATGCATTTATTAATATATTACGGGATCTACTCCTGCCTCCGTTTTGGGTCGTTAGAGTCCCCTTTTCAATCAACATCTACTTGTTATATTGCTTGCTTCCTGTTAGTGCCTGCAGGCACAGTGTGGTTGTTTATTTGTAGTGGTATACAGATGGGTCTTAATTTGGGCCATTTTTCTACAGCAGGGAAATAATCCTGCAGCAACAGGAAATGTGAATTATAATAAATGGAAATTATTGTAGAGGTTGATACTTTTCAAAGTGGAAGTTACAAACTTTAGAAGCCTTTTTTAAAACTCAAATACACTACAAGTTTCTCAGCAAGAAAAGAGTGATCAAATTAAGATCCTACATCTGTAGATGCAGTGTGACTAAGATACAGAGCTTTGTGTTGTTGGCACTACCTGAAGACAGCCACTGCAGGATACTAGAGCTGTGAACAATACAACCAGGAATGTCTGAGGCTGATCTACTAGGACCAGGCCGTGTCCAATAATGAAACACATACATGGCAGGGGACTGACACATGTAATACAGCCTAATCTCTTCAGACTGTTTCACAAGTCTGACATGCCACATAAAATCAAAGTCAGGAACCCTCCATAAAACAAGGCATCTGGTAGTTAGCACAGCTCTGAAAAACAGAAACCCGGATTATTACTGTACACGAAAACTGGTTGCCAGAATGCCACTTTCTTTTGTTTTTACAACGGCATAAATGAAACAAACCTAGCTTTTTCTCAGGGGAGGGGAACACAAGTGCTCCCCACCCTCCCCTCCATCCCTCCCTCATCCCCCTTTCAATAAAGACACTCTGCACATAGCATACCTGCAATGTTTGATTCCCATATAATTGAAACAAGGCGTGAGAGAGTCCTTGCCAGAACATGGCCTTGCCATTTAAGGTAATGTTTGCACTGCTAAAGCAGCTTAATGAATCCAAGTCCTCGGTGCTGGCACGGTGACTCCTTAGCCGGGGCCTGCAACTGCCTCAGGACACTGTCCCCTTCCACACACAGCTGTGAAAAGTTTAAAAACTTTCGGCCCCCATAACATGAAACGGTGAGGGCGAATACAAGCGCAATTAAAAAGGGGGGGAAAATATTGCTTTGGCATCCCCAGCTCATTATCTCAGGTTTACTACTCTTCGTACAGTGCTTTTATTTTCTTTATACGAGAACGGACTGGCTTTTAAACACTCGCATTACTTGTTTTTCCCTTTTAGTGCTTTAATTTCTCAAAATGCTTGTATGCGTCAAGGGGGGAAAACTGGTCGGTTGTACCTTGGTTGACCCTCACCGTTTCTCCAACAGATCAACGCAGGGCCAGTCTCGAAAGTTCCCCCCATGGGTTTTTCCCTCGCAGAGTCTTAGGACAAAATAATATCAGACTTTTGGAAAATCCTTTCAAATTCACCGCTCATTACTAGTGTTAGCTGCATAATGATAGTTCAGAATCTTTCTCCCCGAGGTCTGGAGCCTTTACGTGGGGCTCATTTGTATTTAAAAAAAACCTGTAACAGAAAAGGAGTGTTCTCGTCCTACAAATTCATAGTTTCAGTCCAATGTATTTAATCCTTGAAACCCCACAGAAAAATGCATGTTTATTTCTCAACAAAGGCCACATAAGATGAATTGTGTCAGCCGTGACATTAATCACATGAGCTATTTTGTTTAGGATCTGAAGTGATTTGGCTGGCTAACAATAACAAATCATTTGATTCAGAGACATGTCTGTGTGGGACAGTTAACGAGATGTGTCATATACAGTACAAGAACAGACCACGCTCAGCCAACGTTACAACAATTACATCTGTCCAAGAATTAGGAACACATTGAGACCACAGACCACAGGTCAGATATAGGAAAAGTCTATGCGCGAGAACCCCACCAGAAAAGGCCACTCGATTACAAAAGACACAGGCTATGTCCCATCTGGCGCCCTTTTCCCTATGTAGTGCACTACTTTTAAACAGAGCCCTATGGGCCCTGGTCAAAAGTAGTGCACTATAAAGGGAATAGGTTGCCATTTGAGAGACACACATACTGTACTGTATTGGTACATACTGTACTGGATTGGTACATACTGTACTGTACTGGTACATACTGTACCTTATTGGTTAGGTCTCCCTTGTTGTGTCAATGGTAAGCCCCACTAAGAGGACTTGTTAATCCAGTAACTGGACTGGAGAGACCCCTAACCTGACTAATACAGGCCCTCTGTCTGGACCAAGGTGCTGATTAGTGGAGATGGAGGGAATCTAGTGTAATGCAGCTCCGCTGGGCCTAGTAGCAGTGGTAGTGGCAGCAGCAGTAGTAGTAGTAACAGCAGTAGTAGTAGTAACAGCAGTAGTAGTAGCAGCAGTAAGTAGTAGTAGTAGCAGCAGTAAGTAGTAGTATTAGCGGCAGTAAGTAGTAGTAGTAGTAGCAGCAGTAAGTAGTAGTAGTAGTAGCAGCAGTAACAGTAGTAACAGTAGCAGTAGTAGCAGCAGCAGTAACTGGTAGTAGTAGCAGCAGTAACTGGTAGTAGTAGCAGCAGTAACTAGTAGTAGTAGCAGCAGTAACTAGTAGTAGCAGCAGTTAGTAGTAGTAGTAGTAACAGTAACTAGTAGTAGCAGTAAGTAGTAGTAGCAGTAACAGTAGTAGTAGCAGCAGTTAGTAGTAGTAGCAGTAGTAAGTAGTAGTAGTAAGTAGTAGCAAGTAGTAGCAGCAGTAAGTAGTAGCAGCAGTAACAGTAGTAGCAGCAGTAACAGTAGTAGCAGCAGTAACAGTAGTAGCAGCAGTAACAGTAGTAGCAGCAGTAACAGTAGTAGCAGCAGTAACAGTAGTAGCAGCAGTAACAGTAGTAGTATCAGTAGTAGCAGCAGTAACAGTAGTAACAGTAGTAGTATCAGTAGTAGCAGCAGTAACAGTAGTTGTATCAGTAGTAGCAGCAGTAACAGTAGTAGTATCAGTAGTAGCAGCAGTAACAGTAGTAGTATCAGTAGTAACTAGTAGTAGCAGTTAGTAGTAGTAGTAGTAGTAGTAGTAGCCGCAGCAGTTAGTAGTAGTAACAGTAACTAGTAGTAGCAGCAGTAAGTAGTAGTAAGTAGTAAGTAGTAGTAGTAGCAGCAGTAAGTAGTAGCAGCAGTAACAGTAGTAGCAGCAGTAACAGTAGTAGCAGCAGTAACAGTAGTAGTTTCAGTAGTAGCAGCAGTAACAGTAGTAGCAGCAGTAGTAGCAGCAGTAACAGTAGTAGTATCAGTAGTAGCAGCGGTAACAGTAGTAGTATCAGTAGTAGCAGCAGTAACAGTAGTAGTATCAGTAGTAACTAGTAGTAGCAGTTAGTAGTAGTAGTAGTAGCCGCAGCAGTTAGTAGTAGTAACAGTAACTAGTAGTAGCAGCAGTAAGTAGCAGTAGTAGCAGTAACAGTAGTAGTAGCAGCAGTTAGTAGTAGTAGCAGTAGTAACTAGTAGTAGCAGTAGCAGTAGCAGTAGTAGTAGTAGTAGTAGTAGTAGTAGCAGTAACAGTAGTAGTAGTAGTAGTAGCAGTAACAGTAGTAGCAGCAGTAACAGTAGTAGCAGCAGTAACAGTAGTAGCAGCAGTAACAGTAGTAGCAGCAGTAACAGTAGTAGCAGCAGTAACAGTAGTAGCAGCAGTAACAGTAGTAGTATCAGTAACAGTAGTAGCAGCAGTAACAGTAGTAGTATCAGTAGTAGCAGCAGTAACAGTAGTAGTATCAGTAGTAGCAGCAGTAACAGTAGTAGTATCAGTAGTAGCAGCAGTAACAGTAGTAGTATCAGTAGTAGCAGCAGTAACAGTAGTAGTATCAGTAGTAGCAGCAGTAACAGTAGTAGTATCAGTAGTAGCAGCAGTAACAGTAGTAGTATCAGTAGTAGCAGCAGTAACAGTAGTAGTATCAGTAGTAGCAGCAGTAACAGTAGTAGTATCAGTAGTAGCAGCAGTAACAGTAGTAGTATCAGTAGTAGCCGCAGCAGTTAGTAGTAGTAACAGTAACTAGTAGTAGCAGCAGTAAGTAGCAGTAGTAGCAGTAACAGTAGTAGTAGCAGCAGTTAGTAGTAGTAGCAGTAGTAACTAGTAGTAGCAGTAGCAGTAGCAGTAGTAGTAGTAGTAGTAGTAGTAGTAGTAGCAGTAACAGTAGTAGTAGTAGTAGTAGCAGTAACAGTAGTAGCAGCAGTAACAGTAGTAGCAGCAGTAACAGTAGTAGCAGCAGTAACAGTAGTAGCAGCAGTAACAGTAGTAGCAGCAGTAACAGTAGTAGTATCAGTAGTAGCAGCAGTAACAGTAGTAGTATCAGTAGTAGCAGCAGTAACAGTAGTAGTATCAGTAGTAGCAGCAGTAACAGTAGTAGTATCAGTAGTAGCAGCAGTAACAGTAGTAGTATCAGTAGTAGCAGCAGTAACAGTAGTAGTATCAGTAGTAGCAGCAGTAACAGTAGTAGTATCAGTAGTAGCAGCAGTAACAGTAGTAGTATCAGTAGTAGCAGCAGTAACAGTAGTAGTATCAGTAGTAGCAGCAGTAACAGTAGTAGTATCAGTAGTAGCAGCAGTAACAGTAGTAGTATCAGTAGTAGCAGCAGTAACAGTAGTAGTATCAGTAGTAGCAGCCGTAACAGTAGTAGTATCAGTAGTAACTAGTAGTAGCAGTTAGTAGTAGTAGTAGTAGCCGCAGCAGTTAGTAGTAGTAACAGTAACTAGTAGTAGCAGCAGTAAGTAGCAGTAGTAGCAGTAACAGTAGTAGTAGCAGCAGTTAGTAGTAGTAGTAGCAGCAGCAGTTAGTAGTAGTAGTAGCAGCAGCAGTAAGTAGTAGTAGTAGCAGCAGTAACAGTAGTAGTATCAGTAGTAACTAGTAGTAGCAGTTAGTAGTAGTAGTAGTAGCAGCAGTTAGCAGCAGTTAGTAGCAGCAGTTAGTAGTAGTAGCCGTAACAGTAGTAGTAGCCGTAACAGTAGTAGTAGCCGTAACAGTAGTAGTAGCCGTAACAGTAGCAGTAGCAGTAACAGTAGCAGTAGTAGTAACAGTAGTAGTAGTAGCAGCAGCAGTAAGTAGTAGCAACACTACGTAGTAGTAGCAGCAGTAACAGTAGCAGTAACAGTAGTAGTAGCAGCAGCAGTAAGTAGTAGCAGCAGTAAGTAGTAGCAGCAGCAGTAACAGTAGTAGTAGTAGTGGTATCAGTAGTAGCAGCAGTAAGTAGTAGCAGCAGTACGTAGTAGCAGCAGTAACTAGTAATAGCAGCAGTAACAGTAGTAGCATCAGTAGTAGTAGTAGCAGCAGTAGTAGCAGTAACAGTAGTAGCAGTAACAGTAGTAGCAGTAACAGTAGTAGCAGTAACAGTAGTAGTAGTAGTAGCAGCAGTAAGTAGCAGTAACAGTAGTAGTAGCAGCAGTTGGTAGTAGCAGCAGTACGTAGTAGTAGCAGCAGTAATAGTAGTAGTAGCAGTAGCAGTAACAGTAGTAGTAACAGTAGTAGTAGTAGCAGCAACAGTAAGTAGCAGCATCAGTAACAGTAGTAGCAGCAGTAACAGTAGTAGCAGCAGTAACAGTAGTAGCAGCAGTAACAGTAGTAGCAGTAGTAGCAGCAGTACGTAGTAGCAGCAGTAACTAGTAATAGCAGCAGTAACAGTAGTAGCATCAGTAGTAGTAGCAGCAGTTAGTAGTAGTAGTAGTAGCAGCAGTTAGTAGTAGTAGTAGCAGCAGTTACTAGTATTAGTAGCAGTAACAGTAGTAGCAGTAGCAGTAGCAGTAACAGTAGTAGCAGTAACAGTAGTAGTAGTAGCAGCAGTAAGTAGCAGTAGCAGTAGTAGCAGTAACAGTAGTAGTAGCAGCAGTTAGAAGCAGTAGTAACTAGTAGTAGCAGTAGTAAGTAGTAGTAGTAGTAGTAGCAGCAGCAGTAACAGTAGTAGCAGCAGCAGTAACAGTAGTAGCAGCAGCAGTAACAGTAGCAGCAGCAGTATTAACTAGTAGTAGCAACAGTAAGTAGCAGCAGTAACAGTAGTAGCATCAGTAACAGTAGTAGCATCAGTAGTAGTAGTAGCAGCAGTTAGTAGTAGTAGTAGCAGTAACAGTAGCAGCAGCAGTAACAGTAGTAGCAGCAGTAAGTAGTAGCAGCAGTAACTAGTAATAGCAGCAGTAACTAGTAATAGCAGCAGTAACTAGTAGTAGTAGTAGTAGTAGTAGTAGTAGTAGTAGTAGTAGCAGCAGCAGTTAGTAGTAGTAGTAGCAGCAGTTAGTAGTAGTAGCAGTAACAGTAGCAGCAGCAGTACGTAGTAGCAGCAGTAACTAGTAATAGCAGCAGTAACTAGTAGTAGCAGCAGCAGTTAGTAGTAGTAGTAGCAGCAGTTAGTAGTAGTAGCAGTAACAGTAGCAGCAGCAGTACGTAGTAGCAGCAGTAACTAGTAATAGCAGCAGTAACTAGTAATAGCAGCAGTAACTAGTAGTAGTAGTAGTAGTAGTAGTAGTAGTAGCAGCAGCAGTTAGTAGTAGTAGCAGCAGCAGTTAGTAGTAGTAGTAGTAGTAGTAGCAGCAGTTAGTAGTAGTAGCAGTAACAGTAGCAGCAGCAGTACGTAGTAGCAGCAGTAATTAGTAATAGCAGCAGTAACTAGTAATAGCAGCAGTAACTAGTAGTAGTAGTAGTAGTAGTAGTAGTAGTAGTAGTAGCAGCAGGTAGTAGTAGTAGTAGTAGCAGCAGGTAGTAGTAGTAGCAGCAGGTAGTAGTAGTAGTAGTAGCAGCAGGTAGTAGTAGTAGTAGTAGCAGCAGGTAGTAGTAGTAGTAGTAGCAGTAACAGTAGCAGTAACAGTAGTAGCAGTAACAGTAGTCGTAGTAGTAGCAGTAACAGTAGTCGTAGTAGTAACAGTAACAGTAGTGGCATCAGTAGTAGTAGCAGCAGTTAGTAGTAGTAGTAGTTAGTAGTAGTAGTAGTAGCAGCAACAGTAGTAGCAGCAGCAAGTAGTAGCAGCAGCAGTATCAGTAGTAGTAGTAGTAGTAGTATCAGTAGTAGCAGCAGTACGTAGTAGCAGCAGTTAGTAGTAGTAGTAGTAGCAGTAACAGTAGCAGTAGTAGTAGCAGTAACAGTAGTCGTATTAGTAACAGTAGCAGTAACAGTAGCAGTAGTAGTAGCAGCAGTAACTAGTAGTAGTAGTAGTAGCACCAGTAACTAGTAGTAGCAGCAGTAACGAGTAGTAGTAGCAGCAGTAGTAGTAGTAGTTACAGCAGTAGTAGTGGTAACAGTAGTAGTAACAGTAGTAGTAACAGTAGTAGTAGTAGTAGCAGCAGTAAGTAGTAGTGGCAGCAGTAACTAGTAGTAGTAGCAGCAGTAACAGTAGTAGTAGTAACAGTAGTAGTAGTAGCAGTAGTAAGTAGTAGTAGTAGCATCAGTAAGTAGTAGTAGCAGCAGTTAGTAGTAGTAACAGTAGCAGTAACAGTAGTAGTCGTAGCAGTAACAGTAGTAGCAGCAGTAGTAGCAGTAGCAGTAACAGTAGTAGCAGCAGTAGTAGTAGCAGCAGTAACTAGTAGTAGTAGCAGCAGTAACTAGTAGTAGCAGCAGTAACTAGTAGTAGTAGTAGCAGCAGTAACTAGTAGTAGTAGCAGCAGTAACAGTAGTAATAGCAGCAGTTGTAGTAGCAGCAGTTAGTAGTAGTAGTAGTAGTAGTAACAGTAACATTAGTAGTAGTAGTAGTAACAGTAGCAGCAGTAACTAGTAGTATCAGCAGCAGTAACTAGTAGTAGCAGCAGTAACTAGTAACAGTAGTAGTAGCAGTAGTAACAGTAGCAGTAGTAACATCAGTGGTAGTAGTAGTAACAGTAGTGGTAGTAACAGTAGTAGTAATAACAGTAGTAGTAGCAGTAGTAGTAGTAACAATAGTAGTAGTAACAGTAGCAGCAGTAACTAGTAGAATCAGCAGCAGTAACTAATAATATCAGCAGCAGTATCTAGTAGTAGCAGCAGTAACTAGTAACAGTAGTAGTAGCAGTAGTAACAGTAGCAGTAGTAACATCAGTGGTAGTAGTAGTAACATCAGTAGTAGTAACAGTAGTAGTAGTAGTAGTAGTAGTAGCAGTAGTAACAGTAGTAGTAGTAGTAGTAGTAACATTAGTAGTAACAGTAGTAGTAGTAGTAGTAACAGTAGTAGTAGTAACAGTAGTAGTAGTAGTAGTAGTAACATTAGTAGTAACAGTAGTAGTAGTAGTAGTAACAGTAGTAGTAGTAACAGTAGTAGTAGTAGTAACAGTAGTAGTAGTAGTAGTAGTACCAGTGGTAGTAGTAGTAGTAGTAGTAACAGTAGTAGTAGTAGTAACAGTAGTAGTAACAGTAGTAACAGTAGTAACAGTAGTAGTAGTAGTAGTAACAGTAGTAGTAGTAGTAGTAACAGTAGTAGTAGTAGTAGTAACAGTAGTAGTAGTAGTAGTAACAGTAGTAGTAGTAGTAACAGTAGTAGTAGTAGTAACAGTAGTAGTAGTAGTAACAGTAGTAGTAGTAGTAACAGTAGTAGTAGTAGTAACAGTAGTAGTCGTGACATTAGTAGTAGTAGTAACAGTAGTAGTAGTAACATTAGTAGTAGTAGTAACATTAGTAGTAGTAGTAACATTAGTAGTAGTAGTAACATTAGTAGTAGTAGTAACAGTAGTAGTAGTAACAGTAGTAGTAGTAACATCAGTAGTAGTAACATCAGTAGTAGTAACAGTAGTAGTAGTAACAGTAGTAGTGGTGGTAGTTACAGCAGTGGTAGTAACATTAGTAGTAACAGTAACAGCAGTAGTGGTAACAGTAGTAGCAGTAGTAAGTAGTAGTAGTAGTAGTAGCATCAGTAAGTAGTAGTAGCAGCAGTTAGTAGTAGTAACTGTAGCAGTAACAGTAGTAGTAGTAGCAGTAACATTAGTCGTAACAGTAGTAGCAGCAGTAGTAGCAGTAACAGCAGTAACTAGTAGTAGTAGTAGCAGCAGTAACTAGTAGTAGTAGTAGCAGCAGTAACTAGTAGTAGCAGCAGTAACTAGTAGTAGCAGCAGTAACTAGTAGTAGCAGCAGTAACTAGTAGTAGTAACAGTAGTAGTAGTAGTAGCAGCAGTAAGTAGTAGTAGCAGTAGCAGCAGTTAGTAGTAGCAGTAGTATCAGTAGTAGTAGTAGCAGCAGTAACTAGTAGTAGTAGTAACAGTATCATTAGTAACAGTAACATTCGTAGTAGTAGTAACAGTAGTAGTAGTAGTAGTAGCAACAGTAGTAGTAGCAGCAGTAACTAGTAACAGTAGTGGTAACAGTAGTAGTAACAGTAACAGTAGTAACAGTAGCAGTAGTAGCAGTGGTAGTAGTAGCAGCAGTAACTAGTAGTAGTAGTAGTAGCAGCAGTAACTAGTAGTAGTAGTAGTAGTAGTAGTAGTAGTAGTAGTAGTAGTAGCAGCAGTAACTAGTAGTAGTAGTAGTAGCAGCAGTAACAGTAGTAATAGCAGCAGTTGTATCAGTAAGTAGTAGTAGTAGCAGCAGTAAGTAGTAGCAGTATCAGCAGTTAGTAGTAGTAGTAGTAGTAGTAGTAGTAGCAGCAGTAGTAGTAGTAGTAACAGTAACAACAGTAACATTAGTAGTAGTAGTAGTAACAGTAGCAGCAGTAACTAGTAGTATCAGCAGCAGTAACTAGTAGTATCAGCAGCAGTAACTAGTAGTAGCAGCAGTAACTAGTAACAGTAGTAGTAACATTAGTAGTAGCAGTAGTAACAGTAGCAGTAGTAACATCAGTGGTAGTAGTAGTAACATCAGTGGTAGTAACAGTAGTAGTAGTAACAGTAGTAGTAGCAGTAGTAGTAGTAACAGTAGCAGCAGTAACTAGTAGTATCAGCAGCAGTAACTAGTAGTAGCAGCAGTAACTAGTAACAGTAGTAGTAACAGTAGTAGTAGTAGTAGTAACAGTAGTGGTGGTAACAGTAGTAGTAGTAACATTAGTATTAACAGTAGTAGTAGTAGTAACAGTAGTAGTGGTAACAGTAGTAGTAGTAACATTAGTATTAACAGTAGTAGTAGTAGTAACAGTAGCAGTAGCAGTAGTAACAGTAGTAGTAACCAGTGGTAGTAGTAACAGTAGTGGTAACAGTAATAGTAGTACCAGTAGTTGTAACAGTGGTAGTAACATTAGTAGCAACCGTAGTTGTATCAGTAGTAACAGTAGTAGTGGTAACAGTAGTAGTGGTAACAGTAGTAGTGGTAACAGTAGTAGTGGTAACAGTAGTAGTGGTAACAGTAGTAGTGGTAGTAGTAGTAACCAGTGGTAGTAGTAACAGTAGTAGTAGTACCAGTAGTTGTAGTAGTAACAGTAGAAGAGCGAGATGTAATAATATAACATTTGAAATTTCCTTATTCTTTTGGAACTTGTGTGAATGTAATATTTACTGTTAACTTTGTTTATTTCACTTTAATTTATCTACTTCACTTGCTTTGCCAATGTTAACACATGTTTCAGTAGTAGCAGCAGTAGTAGCAGTAACAGTAGTAGCAGTAGTAGTAGCAGCAGTAACTAGTAGTAGCAGCAGTAACTAGTAGTAGCAGCAGTAACTAGTAGTAGCAGCAGTAACTAGTAGTAGCAGCAGTAACTAGTAGTAGTAACAGTAGTAGTAGTAGTAGTAGCAGCAGTAAGTAGCAGTAGTAGTAGCAGCAGTAAGTAGTAGTAGCAGTAGCAGCAGTTAGTAGTAGCAGTAGTATCAGTAGTAGTAGTAGTAGTAGCAGCAGTAACTAGTAGTAGTAGTAACAGTATCATTAGTAACAGTAACATTCGTAGTAGTAGTAACAGTAGTAGTAGTAGCAACAGTAGTAGTAGTAGTAGCAGCAGTAACTAGTAGTAGCAGCAGTAACTAGTAACAGTAGTGGTAACAGTAGTGGTAACAGTAGTAGTAACAGTAGCAGCAGTAGTAGCAGTAGTAGCAGTGGTAGTAGTAGCAGCAGTAACTAGTAGTAGTAGTAGCAGCAGTAACTAGTAGTAGTAGTAGCAGCAGTAACAGTGGTAATAGCAGCAGTTGTATCAGTAAGTAGTAGTAGTAGCAGCAGTAAGTAGTAGCAGTATCAGCAGGTAGTAGTAGTAGTAGTAGCAGCAGCAGTAGTAGTAGTAGTAGTAACAGTAACAACAGTAACATTAGTAGTAGTAGTAGTAACAGTAGCAGCAGTAACTAGTAGTATCAGCAGCAGTAACTAGTAGTAGCAGCAGTAACTAGTAACAGTAGTAGTAACATTAGTAGTAGCAGTAGTAGCAGTAGTAACATCAGTGGTAGTAGTAGTAACATCAGTGGCAGTAACAGTAGTAGTAGTAACAGTAGTAGTAGCAGTAGTAGTAGTAACAGTAGCAGCAGTAACTAGTAGTATCAGCAGCAGTAACTAGTAGTATCAGCAGCAGTAACTAGTAGTATCAGCAGCAGTAACTAGTAGTAGCAGCAGTAACTAGTAACAGTATTAGTAACAGTAGTAGTAGCAGTAGTAACAGTAGCAGTAGTAACATCAGTGGTAGTATTAGTAACAGTAGTAGTAGTAGTAGTAACAGTAGTAGTAGCAGTAGTAACAGTAGTAGTAGTAGTAACAGTAGTAGTAGTAGTAACAGTAGTAGTAGTAGTAGTAACATTAGTAGTTGTAGTAACAGTAGTAGTAACAATAGTAGTAGTAGTAACAGTAGTAGTAACAGTAGTAGTAGTAACAGTAGTAGTAGTAACAGTAGTAGTAGTAGTAGTAGTAACAGTAGTAGTAGTAGTAGTAGTAGTAGTAGTAGTAGTAGTAGTAGTAGTAGTAACAGTAGTAGTAGTAGTAACAGTAGTAGTAGTGACATTAGTAGTAGTGACATTAGTAGTAGTGACATTAGTAGTAGTAGTGGTAACATTAGTAGTAGTAACATTAGTAGTAGTAGTGGTAACAGTAGTAGTAGTAACATTAGTAGTAGTAGTGGTAACAGTAGTAGTAGTAACATCAGTAGTAACATCAGTAGTAGTGGTGGTAGTTACATCAGTGGTAGTAACATTAGTAGTAACAGTTGCAGCAGTAGTGGTAACAGTAGTAGTAACAGTAGTAGTAGTAGTAACAGTAGTAGTAACATTAGTAGCAACAGTAGTAGTATCAGTAGTAACAGTAGTAGTAGTGGTGGTAGTGACATCAGTAGTAGCAACAATTGTAGTAGTACCATCAGTGGTAACAGTAGTAGTAGTAGTAGTAGTAGTAACAGTAGTAGTAGTAACAGTAGTAGTAGTAACAGTAGTAGTGGTAACAGTAGTAGTAGTAACATTAGTATTAACAGTAGTAGTAACAGTAGCAGTAGCAGTAGTAACAGTAGTAGTAACCAGTGGTAGTAGTAACAGTAGTAGTAGTACCAGTAGTTGTAGTAGTAACAGTAGAAGAGCGAGATGTAATAATATAACATTTGAAATGTCTTTATTCTTTTGGAACTTGTGTGAATGTAATATTTACTGTTAACTTTGTTTATTTCACTTTTGTTTATCTACTTCACTTGCTTTGCCAATGTTAACACATGTTTCCCATGCCAATAAAGCCCCTTGAATTGAATTGAGATGGAGAGAAACTGTGAATGATGGCCTCTTGACAAATCAGAATGTATGATGACAAATGCAGTTTTTATGACAATGGTTGCTTCTATTGGCGAGAACGATGAACCTTGTGCGTGTGTGAGAGATTGATTTTATGCCAGTTGGATGTGCTTAGTAACCAACCATAACAATTGACTGGTGCAAAAATCTCTCTTGATTTATATAGCAGCTTCAAAGTTGTGTAGTAGTATACGTGTCTAATATCATACTACAGGAGTTGAATAAAAACACGTTTGTGTGCTTAAAAGCATGTAATTGCGTTAATTGCTAGCAGATTTACGTTTCATGTGGTTCCCTTGAATGCAGACTATATAACAAATAGCAGAAATTCTAAAAGTCTGCATTTATGCACGTTTTCAGATGATCCGTAGTTACACTGATAATGATAACAATAATAGGCAATTGTACATCTACATATAGGGTACGAGACGAGGAGCTTCAATAAGAGAGAAAGAGTGTAAAATTGAAAGGGGAAACCTAGTCAGTTGTACAACTGAAATCATTCAACTGAAATGTGTTTTCGGCATTTAACACAACACCTCTGAATCAGAGAGGGGAACAGTGGGTTAACTGACTTGCTTAGAGGCAGAACGACAGATTTTTACCTTGTCAGCTCGGGGATTCGATCCGGCAACCTTTTGGAGAGAGGGAGGGCGAGAATACTTTTAATCTTTCGTTCTTTAGTCTGGCTGCTACCTCTTTTGGGAGTTAGTGTCAGACATATGAAATAATCCACTCAGAGAAGACACGCCTACGCCTAATACAGTCACTATAAAGAAGAACTTCAAGCGACATCGTGATTCAACTAATTTCCTTTCCCTGATTTATTTTCAAACCGCACAGTATTTAAACGCTATGGAAATAACCACGGCTAACAATTAAGATAATAAAATCGAGGCGTGTATTGCAAAGGCCATAATTGAGGAAAGCAATATTTGGCTGTAATTTAATTACCATCTACATACTTAAATGATAATCATCGCAAAGATTCACACGCACACACACACATTTTGCTAATTGATATGTTGGAAGTTATTAAAGTAATCAGCCACAAAGGAAATCCATTCCGGAATTGATTGCGGAATATGCTGATATAGAAGGGTGTGAGCCTATTATTCTGGAAGGTTCTATAGGCAGTCAGTGGTGGGAGTGATCATTAAGAGATTCTTAGAATGAATAGGAATGATCTTTATTCAGACAGAGGGCTTATAGAGGCGAGGGGCGAGGGGAGAAAGAGCAGCTAATTAAGACCTTCAATGTCATTAGGAAGATTAGGGAAGAACTGTTGTCTGACATGGGGGAGAAGGTCTTTTTTAGACACAGAGTAAGTACAAGGAGATGGGTGTGTTTGCTAAAATGTAGGCCTTTGATATTCGACAAATATCTCAAGTGTGTTTGTCTTTTTTTAACAATCCATCTTATTCACCAAACTTTTGTACAAGATTCTGTGTGCTGTTGCTTAGCTACCAGGGTCATGTACTTTTTGTTCAGGAAGTCCCCTTTTTTTCCGTTTGACTCTTGGTTTAGGATCAATTTGGATTAGTCCCAGTAATATAATTATCTGCATCTGGAATTGACGTTTACTCTCAAAGTCGTCGATTCGATTTAGAAATGAAACCATGCATTCTTTCACACTAAATCACATTAAAGGCTAGTAATGCAGGCTGAAAGAGATTTTTATTAGTGACAAACCTAAAAAAAAGAAAAATAGGTGAAATCAGATATTTTATACAGGGCTAAATGTCTGCAGTTATGCTTCAAATTAAGAGATGTTTGGGTGACAATTATTAAGGCACAAAATGATATATTACAAGGTATTATAGGTACAGTTGTGTAGTTCATTGTTTCTGAGGATTTGCGAAAGTACTTTACAAAATGAAAAAGGTAGTTTCCTTATTTTAGTTTGTATTAGTTTGATATTATATTTTGTTTTGAAAATGATGGTATTAAATCTTTACCCACCTTAATTGTTCAGAAATCACAATTCAAAAATACAACCTGCAGTTCCATGTCATAGATTCCTCTATAGAGGGTTATGTTCCATGTCATAGATTCCTCTATAGAGGGTTATGTTCCATGTCATAGATTCCTCTATAGAGGGTTATGTTCCATGTCATAGATTCCTCTATAGAGGGTTATGTTCCATGTCATAGATTCCTCTATAGAGGGTTATGTTCCATGTCATAGATTCCTCTATAGAGGGTTATGTTCCATGTCATCGATTCCTCTATAGAGGGTTATGTTCCATGTCATAGATTCCTTTATAGAGGGTTATGTTCCATGTCATCGATTCCTCTATAGAGGGTTATTTTCCATGTCATAGATTCCTTTATAGAGGGGTTATGCTCCATGTCATAGATTCCTTCATAGAGGGGTTATGCATGTTTTGCAAAATTGTGGGCAGATTTGTATTTGTATTTTAGTTGACAATATTGATTTGCTTCCCCTAACTGGACAGAAGTGCCATGACTGCAATCTGAAATGTAACCAAAATGAATAAAATACTACAGACAAAGGTACATTTAACGGGGTTGGAAAATACTCTATCATATAGCCTCATAACACTGGTACAGTGAGACAAGAAGAGAGGGCCTAGCTATGTTATTGGAATCCTATCTGCTTTGCATTACGGTACCAACAAACACAGAGCGCCCACTTAAGATTCACAGGAAGTCCAGAAGAGTGAAATGGGCATGAAGGGAAAAAGAAGCTAAGCAGTAGCATTCCCGCTTAACGAGATCTGTTATTCCACCCCGTGTTTTATACGCAGCCAGGCTAGCTAATCACACGGTCAGAGCAACTGGAACCCCATATCTGCCCTATTGAAGAGTCTGGCTCTCTCCGTCAATCATTCCTATGATCTGATTCGTTTTTTTACATTAGATAACCACGCCCCGTCTAACCATGAGTCTGAGGGGAGAGAGGAGAGCAGCAGGGCCTGGCGGAATATTCCAGTCATTTGACGGGGCTCAGTGAGATGGAATGGTAATTAAGGGCAGTTAAGACAGAACCCTGGATGAGTAGCAGCGGCTCCTCGGCTCTCCCATAATGCTCGGCTAAAAAGGTGGCCCAATTAGTGCCTGCCCACGAGCGGTTAAGTCCGACCCGGCTTTACTCGCTCCAACGGGTGATTAGCGGTCTGAATCCCTACCTGGGCTAATTCAGCTAAGATATGGCTTATCTTTTTAGCGAATTCTCTCGATTTCATTTTTTCTTTCTAGCACCCCTATCAAACGATAAAATCTTTATGGTGCCGGTTTCTTACACATTTGTCCTGCGGTATCATTGTGTTAAAGACGACCTCTCTGTGTCTCATTACACGGCTCCTGTGCTGGTCTTTGTTGTCAGGCAGGAGTCTAGCTGGAAGAACAGCAGCAGCTGTGTGTGAGAGAGAAGAGAAGAGGTCCAGAAGAGGGTGCCACTGATCAAAATGTGAGCGCACCGTTCCCCTTCCTTCTTTCCTCCCTTCCTCTTCCTGGTTCTGTTCATCATCCTCCTCCTCTCTGTAAACCCACCCAGAACCCTCCACCCACCGGCCCAGCCGCGCCAGCCAGGGGAGTGGGTACCTACCCCGGCCTCAACCAAAGCTCATAAAGGCCTTCCCTGCAGGTCAAACCCCCTCTCCTCAATGCAGTAGAAGAGTGTTAATTACGTCCAAGTAAGTCCCGCTCTGAGAAAGAGATGAATAAAAGTCTCCACAGTATTTTGCTGTGAGGGAAGTAATGATGCTTTTATCCGGGACAATATATATATATAAAAAACTATCTCTCACTCTCTCCTCTCTTCTTCTCCTAACCAGTGTGCTGTCACCCCGGTGGACTTAGGTGAGGAGTTATTTCTGCATCTGGCTTGAGGTTCCTCTGAGCTTTTACATAATCAAATCAATATTGCTATGATTCACCCTCTGGCAACGGCTGCCTCGGTGCAAGTTTCGCTGGTGATATTTGGCAGCTTACGAGATAAAGAACAAAAACAGGAGGAGAGAGAAAGAGAGAGAATAAAACCAAACTTAGTTGGGCTATAGATTTTTGTTGTTCAGTCCTCTCCCTACCACCACCCTGCTACTCACCTCTCTATCTCGCTCTCTCACTCCCTTCTCCTCTCCTTTGTTGTGGGACTCCTCTCTTGGTTGAATATTTCAGCCAGGTAAATAAATGAGTGTCTGACAGTCGGCGGCGTGTGGACCGGGGCCTGGCAGGGCCACGGTGTGGTGGGGCTCTCTGTCTGTTGGAGCTGGGGCCAAGGCCGACGGCACCGCCGTGATGACTCTCTGACAGGAGATAGACTAGAGGCAACACCCAACAGAATCCTCTGAAAGTAAATCTGAGAAGAAATCCTCAACAGAGAGATGGGATGATGAAGCCCCTGAAAAATACAACCGAAAGGCAACGTCTCGGCAGTAACTTTTCACCCCTTATTGTGTGTGTGATATTATGTTAGATATCATTACGGTGGAGAGCAGGAGTGATGACATGATGAGAAGTAATGGATCTGCTCTCTCTGCTCGCTGAATCACAGCATCAGCTATGGATCAGAGATTAAGGTAGATACTGTATCTGCAAATAAAATATAGCGAGGCCAGACGTGTGATTAACACTGAATGGTTCTGTGTGAAGACCAGGGCCCTTTAAATCTACAATAGACAACTAGGTTCTCTGTAATCAAACCTGCATTGACACTATAGATTTAAATGATATTATGTAAGTATTATAGACGGGCGAGTTTTACTGACTGAAAATAGAACGATATTGCTATTATTCCCAGTCATTTCTTTCACATTGTCCAGTAAAGCCTGGTTGTCCAATTTGACAGAAATAAAATATGTTGATCAACTAAAAACACAAATGTTTATACAGACCTGAACACTGGATATAATTCTGTGCTTAATTAATTTTCAATTGAGTCATTTTGTGTGAAATAATGCAATGAAAATCACAATGAGTTAGTGGAACGCAATAAGAGTGAATCCTTTAGAAGTGTCAAAATAAAATCCAAATCATTCATAAATCAAGTATGTCTCGTTAAAGTTTAACTCTGAGCTCAAAGTTCCTCCAGCCTTTTCATCTTTATCAACCAGTACTGTCTGTCTGGATAGGAGGGTTCTACTGTGGGCCAGTTGGTAGAGTTGTCTTTATCAACCAGCACTGTCTGTCTGGATAGGAGGGTTCTACTGTGGGCCAGTTGGTAGAGGTGTCTTTATCAAGCAGTACTGTCTGTCTGGATAGGAGGGTTCTACTGTGGGCCAGTTGGTAGAGGTGTCTTTATCAACCAGCACTGTCTGTCTGGATAGGAGGGTTCTACTGTGGGCCAGTTGGTAGAGGTGTCTTTATCAACCAGCACTGTCTGTCTGGATAGGAGGGTTCTACTGTGGGCCAGTTGGTAGAGGTGTCTTTATCAACCAGTGCTGTCTGTCTGGATAGGAGGGTTCTACTGTGGGGCAGTTGGTAGCGGTGTCTTTATAAACCAGTAATGTCTGTCTGGATAGGAGGGTTCTACTGTGGGCCAGTTGGTAGAGGTGTCTTTATTAAGCAGTACTGTCTGTCTGGATAGGAGGGTTCTACTGTGGGCCAGTTGGTAGAGGTGTCTTTATCAAGCAGTACTGTCTGTCTGGATTGGAGGGTTCTACTGTGGGCCAGTTGGTAGAGGTGTCTTTATCAAGCAGTACTGTCTGTCTGGATTCGAGGGATCTACTGTGGGCCAGTTGTTAGAGGTGTCTTTATCAAGCAGTACTGTCTGTCTGGATTGGAGGGTTCTACTGTGGGCCAGTTGGTAGAGGTGTCTTTATCAAGCAGTACTGTCTGTCTGGATTGGAGGGTTCTACTGTGGGCCAGTTGGTAGAGGTGTCTTTATCAAGCAGTACTGTCTGTCTGGATTGGAGGGTTCTACTGTGGGCCAGTTGGTAGAGGTGTCTTTATCAAGCAGTACTGTCTGTCTGGATTGGAGGGTTCTACTGTGGGCCAGTTGGTAGAGGTGTCTTTATCAAGCAGTACTGTCTGTCTGGATTGGAGGGTTCTACTGTGGGCCAGTTGGTAGCATAAATCCTTCCTCGTCTTTGTCTTTTTTTTTTCACCTTTATTTAACCAGGTAGGCTAGTTGAGAACAAGTTCTCATTTACAACTACGACCTGGCCAAGATAAAGCAAAGCAGTGATAACAAAAACAACAACACAGAGTTACACATAAACAAACGTACAGCCAATAACACAATATAAAAAATCTATGTACAGTGTGTGCAAATGTAGAAGAGTAGGTAGGTAAGGCAATACATAGGTCATGGAGGCGAAATAATGACAATTTAGCATTAAAACTGGAGTGATAGATGTGCATATGATGATGTGCAAGTAGAGATACTGGGGTGCAAAATAGTAAGAGGATAAGTAACAATATGGGGATGAGGTAGTTGGGTGGGCTATTTACAGATTGGCTGGGTACAGGTACAGTGATCGGTAAGCTGCTCTGACAGCTGATGCTTAAAGTTAGAGAGGGAGATATAAGACTCCAGCTTTAGTGATTTTTGCAATTCGTTCCAGTCATTGGCAGCAGAGAACTGGAAGGAAAGGCAGCCAAAGGAAGTGGTGGCTTTGGGGGTCACCGGTGAAATATACCTGCTGGAGCGCGTGCTATGGGTGTTGCTATGGTGACCAGTGAGCTGAGATAAGGTGGGGCTTTACCTAGCATACACTTATAGATGACCTGGAGCCAGTGGGTTTGGCGACGGATATGTAGTGAGGGCCAGCCGACGAGAGCATACAGATCACAGTGGTGGGTAGTATATGGGGCTTTGGTGACAAAACGGATGGCGCTGTGATAGGAAACTGGATGTAGTCTAAGTAGAGTGTTGGGGGCTATTTTGTAAATGACATCGCTGAAGTCAAGGATCGGTAGGACAGTCAGTTTTACGAGGGTATGTTTGGCAGCATGAGTGAAGGAGGCTTTGTTGTGAAATAGGAAGCCGATTATAGATTTAATTTGGATTGGAGATGCTTAATGTGAGTCTGGAAGAAGAGTTTACAGTCTAGCCAGACACCTAGATATTTGTAGTTGTCCACATATTCTAAGTCAGAACCGTCCAGAGTAGTGATGCTAGATGGGCGGGCGGGTGCGGGCAGCAATCTGTTGAAGAGCATGCATTTGGTTTTACTTGCATTTAAAGCAGTTGGAGGCCTTGGAAGGAGAGTTGTATGGCATTGAAGCTCGTTTGGAGGTTTGTTAGCACAGTGTCCAAAGAAGGGCCAGATGTATACAGAATGGTGTCGTCTGCGTAGAGGTGGATCAGAGAATCACCCACAGCAAGTGTGACATCATTGATGTATACAGAGAAAAGAGTCGGCCCGAGAATTGAACCCTGTGGCACCCCCATAGACTGCCAGAGGTCCTGACAACAGGCCCTCCGATTTGACACACTGAACTCTATATGAGAAGTAGTTGGTGAACCAGGTGAGGCAGTCATTTGAGAAGCCAAGGCTATTGAGTCTGCCGATAAGAATGCGGTGATTGACAGAGTAGAAAGCTTTGGCCAGGTCGATGAAGACGGCTGCACAGTACTGTCTTTTTTATCGATGGCAGTTATGATATCGTTTAGGACTTTGAGCGTGGCTGAGGTGCACCTATGACCAGCTCGGAAACCAGATTGCGTAGTGGAGAATGTACGGTGTGATTCGAAATGGTCGGTGACCTGTTTGTTAACTTGGGCAGGACGGATATAGGTCTATAACAGTTTGGGTCTAGAGTGTCTCCTTTGAAGAGGGGGATGACTGCGGCAGCTTTCCAATCTTTGGGAATCTCAGATGATATGAGAGGTTGAATAGGCTAGTAATAGGGGTTGGAACAATTTTGGTGGATAATTTTAGAAAGAGAGGGTCCAGATTGTCTAGCCCAGCTGATTTGTAGGGATCCAGATTTTGCAGCTCTTTCAGAACATCATTTGTCTGGATTTGGGTGAAGAAGAAGCAGGGGGGCTTGGGTTGATCAGCCTCTCCTTCGTTCCCTCCTTTCCTCAAGTGTTCATCAGTGTGTGTTCGTTCCTCTAGGCATTCTTCAACTTTTTCAGCTCAAGGTCCAAATGAGAAATTGACCGTCCACCCGTAACCCAGTTCGTTCTCCAACGACACAAATGGGGGAAAAAAGTGTGACTCTTGATTTTTTCTCATAACTCACAAGTCACCTCTCACATGACCAGGGCCCGATTTGGGTCTCAACCCATAGTTTAAGAAACCCTGCTCTAGTATCCATCAGAAATGTGAGGGACAGATGAATGTGAGGGACAGACAGAGGAAAGGGGGAGAGGGCGTAGAGATATATGGCACATATCACATCGCATTGATTCGGTCCATTTGGTGGACTGAACATGAACCCAATAATCAGATCTTGCTTAAGCACGCGCTTCCTCAGTAATTGACTCTTGCGTATTGATTAAGATGTTGATGTGTCCCAGTCTTGCTCCCAGGCCTAATGCAACTGAGAATAAGAGACACACACACACACACGTACACACACACCACCGGAACATGGCTGTCACCGCCCTCAGTCTAATAGACTACGTGGCATGGCGATGCTGCAGTGCCTCGCTGGGGTAGGAGACCAAATGAGCCAGTCAATAATTTATGGAGAAGAAGTGAAGAGAAGGACACAGGGAGGAGGAGAGGGTGAACAATGGTGGAGGGAGATTAGATGGCCAGGAATTGAACTGGAGAATTCTGTGACTGAATGGCATCGTTGCTGTTTGTCAGTTTTGAATGTCCTGGTAGGTTACTGTTTGACAGTCTCCGTTCTTCAGTTATACTGGTGACTGTATGTAACCTTTAGATGTGAGGTGATGTCCTGGTAGGTTACTGTTTGACAGTCTCAGTTCTTCAGTTATACTGGTGACTGTATGTAACCTTTAGATGTGAGGTGATGTCCTGGTAGGTTACTGTTTGACAGTCTCAGTTCTTCAGTTATACTGGTGACCGTATGTAACCTTTAGATGTGAGGTGATGTCCTGGTAGGTTACTGTTTGACAGTCTCAGTTCTCCAGTTATACTGGTGACTGTATGTAACCTTTAGATGTGAGGTGATGTCCTGGTAGGTTACTGTTTGACAGTCTCAGTTCTCCAGTTATACTGGTGACTGTATGTAACCTTTAGATGTGAGGTGATGTCCTGGTAGGTTACTGTTTGACAGCCTCAGTTCTTCAGTTTGAGAGCATTGGTGTTGGTGGCTAATCTCCCCTCCTCCATCCTTCTCTGAACTCCTCACAGCGTTGGTAGCAGCAGCAGCGTAGCACACCAGAGTTACTATAAATATTAAACAACACAGTCGGGGTTACAGTGGCAAAGCTTACCAGTGATCTTGTATGATATTAACCCTTAGCTGGCTGGGAACGGCAGTCCCTTGACAAGCAAGAGGATTTCTGAGGAAACAAGGATCTGTGAGGAGAGAGAGCGCTGTGTGTGTGTGCATGTGTGTTTCTTTGCGTGTGTGTGTGTGTGCTTCTATGTGTGTGTGTCTCTCTCTCTGTGCTGTGTACGAGAGAGTGAGTGTCAGGCCTGCAGGCCTGTGTGTGCTCTGCCTGGCTCCTCCTGTGGGACACCTAGCCTGTAGCAAAGTGGACCATCACCATATCAGTCTGAAACCCCTGGTGTCCTGGGAGTGGACCGACACTCCTCCGATGGCCAGAGGGAAGCCCAGCGCCTCTCTCTCTCTCTACTCTCTTGGGCCCCCTTCCATGTCTCCAATCAGCCTGTTCTGCCATGCCCCAAGGCCTGCTGGGATGTGATAATCTCAGCCTTTTGCGTAATGCATCGCCCCAATGAATTCATCTTGTGACCACCTGGCACTCGCTGTTAGGAGTTTTGTGTTTTTTTGTTGTAACAGAGGTTTCAGCGAGTGCCAAGCGCTGTAAGGGACTTGTTTTCTGACTGTCAAAGACTAGAGACCCTCTCCTCCTCCCCTCCTCCTCCTCCTCCTCCTCCTCCTCCTCTCCTCCATCAGTGGAATGTTTAACCTTGCAGACATTCACCCCTGAAGACCCCGGCAGTATCTCTCTGTTGTGGTGGCAGAAAGTGGGCTGGTTCACCTCAGAGGGACCTGTGTGGGAAACAAGGCCCTGCTTCATATTTAAAACGGAAGGGCTTTTCGCTGCGAGACAAATTGAAACGCTAGAGAGGGTCGGCGAGAGAATGTGGCTGT
>NW_026602056.1:0-26480 GCF_029448725.1 Salvelinus fontinalis | reverse complement strand
AGCAACTATATATTCTGACCTAAACACTGACTTGTGCATTGCCTAATGCATAATCTATGTATGTTATTGGCCATTGGACTGCTCAGTCAAAACAACAAACTTTTACGATGAATCACTTGACTGGAGTAACTTAAATTCGGAACTAAAACATTAAAAGTAGGCTATAGCTTGACGCATATCCTTACCTTGGACAAGCGTATCCAAAAGGCCTATCCAGTTGTGCGTGAAGATACCTTTAGGTAGATAAAAGCACGGTACGGGTTGAGACACGCTCGGTATTGTGAATCTGTAACACTGCTATAAAAGCACGTTTTCATTTATAATTTACACTGTAGAATGACCTGCAAGCCAATCAGAATCGAGTTTTAAACAATACCGTGGGTTTCATGGAACGTCACAAACATATTAGGCCATTTGCGTCACAGATTAGTCACTGAACATGGGTTTAATAGCTATATTGGCTATATGTACAGTATATGCACATCGTATTGAATTGAGATTACATTTACTGCACCACTGTAATTATGTAGCCTAATCCTATGAGGATCGTATGTAAAATGTCAGAATCATGGCACATGAAAACATAATTAAATTGACTGCAGATTATAAAATTCACTGTGACACAATATCAATGTAATTCCAATTAAATTACGTTGAACCAACGTGGAATAAACATTGAATTGATGTATGTACCCAGTGGGAAGTGATCAATTCGAAATGATTGAATACATACAGTACTACAAAGAAAGATATACAAAAATTGCTTCGAAAAGATCGAAAAACTCTAATTTCCCTGGGCCAACCAAACGTAAAATGTATGTACGGATTACTGTACATCGTTTTGGATGAAAGCGTCTGCTTTCAAATCTCTGACTCACACATATGTACAAACTCGCAATGTTTATTTCTGACACTTTCACGTTTGCGGGATTTTGTGAAGTAATTGATGAGCAGGAGAGCTCCATGAAATCAGTGATATGGTAAAGATTGCGACATGAGAGGGAGTAACATTTCTAGCTGAGGAACAATTTTGGGGTTTTCTCACAAAGTTTATAGTTTTAGACTGCAGTTGCAATATGTTTTTTACACAAAAAATGATATCTAACCATACAATGAATACTTTTGTAATTAATCAAACCTTTGACATATATTTTTGACTATTTCCAACGAACAAGCTAGCTATCGAAAAGTGTCAGCGTGTGTAGTTAAATTAGCCTGCTAACGTCTCCATAGCTAGTAGCATGTAATCAGGACATGACCAAACTGTTGCTGAGATAATAGATGTTGAAACTTCCAAGGAGAAAAGAGGCATTGTTGAAACTCACTCATATGCTTGCAGTGTAAAAAAGGGGGGTGAATGTGTAAGAAATACCATTGTAATAACACAAGCATATTGCTATTACATTGTTATAACTAACTTCTTTCTTAAACAAGGTTCTCACATACTCACAAGCAGAAACTGAGGCACACACACACCAGAGACAGATGGCTGACACAGAACATTCATAAACACTGATAAGGCAGGGAAGGCCTTGAGCAAGAGTGCTTGGTACGGCTTCCCACGAAATAATGAGACACACACACATAACCAAGGACAGAGGGCTGACTACGCACACACAAAAAACTCCTCTTCAGTCTGAACATTTTTGAAGACAAAGAACTCTACTCAGAGCCAATGGGACAGTGATACTAGCCTGAAGGAGACCTCGCCCAACTCATCAGAACCAACCAGAGGACCAGAACTTCCAGACTCAACCTACTTTCTGTGCTGTATAAAATGACTATGTATTTCTGTTATCTGGGCTCTGTCTGCAGGTTCCTTACGAGCCGAATGAACGAGTCCAAGCATGCTTGTATCAGATATCTTTACCTCTGAATAAAACTGCTTTTTATTATACGAATATCCACCCTGTCCAGAGTCTCTACTTCGTCTCAGTTCTCCAGTAAACTTGTGTCATCAACAAAATGGTAGCAGAGGAATGGTTTTCTTCTCTGAATTCGATCCATCAAAGTTGACAGAGAAAAGAGACAAGTGAGAGACGGATCAGAAAGGAAGGGTGACCGGTCCGACGGAGCAGCCGGGAATCCAGCTCGCCTCAGGAAACTGATCTAGACGGCCGTCAAAACAGAGGTAAGCAGTACCTGTTAAATCAAAATCTGCATATTGTATAATAGGAAAATCCAAATTTAAAGATCAGAAGTACTGAGGTGGAGTATGGATTACTGTTAAATTTATGATAAATGTCTATTGTAAATGTAAAAGCAAACATGTAAAGATATCTGAGATATAGAGAGTCACATAGTCGGGTAGAAGCCGTGAGAATCAGAGTTACATAGTCGGGTAGAAGCCGTGAGACTCTAAAGCAATTAAAAAGAGATTCACATATTCGGGTAGAAGCCGTGAGAATCCAAATAATTTATAGAGAGTCACATAGTCGGGTAGAAGCCGTGAGACTCAGAGTTACATAGTCGGGTAGAAGCCGTGAGACTCTAAAGCAATTAAAAAGAGATTCACATATTCGGGTAGAAGCCGTGAGAATCCAAATAATTTATAGAGGGTCACATAGTCGGGTAGAAGCCGTGAGACTCAGATTCACATAGTCGGGTAAAAGCCGTGAGAATCTAAGTAAATGTGTGTTGTAAGACGATTCACATAGTCGGGTAGAAGCCGTGAGAATCCAAGAAATTGTGTTATAATTGTAACTGTGTTGTAAGACGATTCACATAGTCGGGTAGAAGCCGTGAGAATCCAAGAAATTGTGTTATAATTGTAACTGACTTGATAAAAAGATTCAGATAGTCGGGTTGAGTGAGAATTCCGTGAGAATCCAAGTCTAAAAAAGGTTCCCCAGACTTAACAACATTTGATTGGTTAAAACACTTGGAAGTTACCTAGGGGGAATCAACAAAATAAAAATAAAAATACGAGTTCAGATAGCGGGCAATAGTTGACTTGGCACTTAACTAGATGCACTGTGAAGAACTTAACTTGCGATCAATGTATTAATGTTGTTATGTAATAAAATACAAATGTGGAAATGTTAATTTGAATGCTATGTAAGATTGGCCGTTTCACGAGACTCACAAGTTGATAACTTTCGGGAGGACAGCTGAGTCTTCTTTTGGCCCGTTGTACAGCCGCCGAGCTGAAAACTAACTTGTATTTTTCCTCTATTGTGATGTTGGTGTTTCCATAATTCCTAAAATTAAATGGACAATTGGTACAGCAGCGCTTGGATTTGTTAATATGCTGTTCCGGAAGGGCGATTCCGACACCTTCTGGGAAAGTATTTAACGAATCGAAAAACTAAAAAGCAATTAAAACTATTGCAAAATAATTCTTAAAATTGAATTGACAATTGATACAGCAGCGCCTGGATTTGTTAATATATTCTTCCGGGAGGGCGATTCCGACACCTTCTGGGAAAATATACAACAACTCGAAAAAACTGATTAACAGTAATAACTGCTATAAATAATTCTTTGTGTGCGAGGGTGAAGTGCAAGAGATAAGTCTGCACTTGCACCGAGAATTCGTCTCGGGTTTTATACTCAGAGACGGGCTAAGTATACAAAGATAGTGGATAGATTACACACACATAGTACTTAATTTATAAGACAGAGAGGGTCTCGTGTAACGCGCCAATCAAACCCTTAAGGCTAAGATAGCTAAAGTATGTGGAGGTTCGAAGTTGATATGGGTTGAAGCCCTGCCTCTGGCGTTGATGGCCATGAGAGCCTCTCCAGGGGCAGGCACCCATCTCTCTCCTCATGAGATAATGACTGGTCCACCAAGAGAGGGAGGTCATATGCCCGCTCTTGATGTAATTATGTGAAACAACTGACGGAACTCTCTGTAGCACTCTCTACCCAGGTTCGCAAGGTCCGAGAGGGGAAGCTGCCAGGAGGCACGCCACCACGGAATGTAAAATGGTGACTGGGTGGGGTGAGAGTCCACAAGAGAAAGTGGCTAGAACCCAGGTGGACTGAACTGAACGAAGTGAAGGAGGTTACTTCACACTCAGTTCAGGTCAAAGGTAAATCAGGCGCACCTTGGCACCACCTCACACATTGTACTCTAGCTCCAATTCCTTACAGAAGTCAGAGCCGATTTGAGCGGCCTAAATTTGATTCCAAATTAAGACACTCCTGATTCAGGTGATGCGGCATCAAACTTCGCCTCCCCTGAAGAAGGAACCTCTCCCAGTTAGAGGGACATTTCTCTCTCCCTGGGCAAGGTTGATGGGATATCTGGCCCCTTATTTGTGATATTCCTTCACACACTCATAACTCTTAGAGCTGTACAGAGAATGGACAGAAGATGGCAGTATTGCAGCACTCAACGGTCTCCCAGAAAATGGAGAGCCGGTTTGAAGGCTGGTGACAGAAAAACTTAGAACCAATTCGGAGTAGAGAGAATACATTTAATAACTTATTTAGGTTAAATTTACAGACTAATGATATTATTGTTATGGATTGGCTGACATGCGATATAAATTTAGCGAAGTATATGGTAAGTTTACACTTTGGAATGGAAAGAGTTGAGAAGTTGATTTTACTTATACGATAGTTTTGCTGCTAAACTTAGTTGGAGTAACTAGATGTTTTGCCTAGAGGCATGAATAAGACAGTCATTTTTGGTATTATATTGGCTAGTTGCTGCGTTCTGAACACAGGTTGAGCGCTAGTAAACGCATATCTTTATTTGAACTATACTAATCTATTTGATAAAAGTACTAAACCTGTATATTTAACATTTGATAATGATTTACCGGGTGTGGCCGTATTAAATTATGCTAAAGAAAATTGGTTGTGTCATTTAGAGGGAAAATGTGTACATTATAGCTTTGAGATACTTTTCAAAAGTTGCTGAAAGTTATGGGTTTTGGTTTAGGTAACACCAGAGAATTTGAACAATAAGTAAACGTATTCTAAACGTGATCTGTTTTCATTATGGGGGACAAAGAACGACTCGCAACCTGGTATGGCAGGCATGAGAGTTTTTAAAGGGACAGTGTACGTTTATCACAGTTGTATGGTTAGTACATGAAACATCGGGGAAATTTAAAACGAATGATTTAAGGGTATTATCATAATTATTAGGTTTTGTTTTTGTGGTAAACGTTTTGGGTTAAGGGGTTTTCCGTGTTCCGAGAGACAAGATAATATTAGGTGTTTTACTTTGAGTTTTATTTAGACAAGGGACTTTGTTAAGATAAAGGGTTCTTTTAGTAAATCTAGATATAGTATGAAACACGAATGTAAGGAGGTGATGTAACCTCTTGACCTGTCTTCATTGCATTTTCGTGTGGATTGATCACCCACAGGGGAAATGTAGTGAGGATAATGAAATTGTGGTCATTTGGGAATACTAGTTGAGGTAAATTGATATAATAGAGTTTATAACTCTTGACCATAATTGTAGTTTTAACCACAGAGGAGTCAGGATTCTGTTTTTAAACATTGGCGATGACGGTTTTGAATGGGCTGTTATTGAATTGGTTTGAACAGGAGATATTTTAAGCCTATAGGGCATGGAAATAAAAGTGATAGAGAGCTTATTAGTAAAGAAAGGAATTTATATGGTTAGCATTTGTTTTGGCCATAAGAAGATAGAGATAGGTTTATTAAGGTTATGTAAGGACTTTAGAGATTGACACTATAAGACATGTTGTTAATTTTAAATCCATGATTTTAGATAAAGTCAAAACAGTGAGACACTTAGTTAATGTTTGGGACCAAGCTACAGACAGATAAGGGAAAGGGCAGACAGAGTGGCCCTCCCCGCACTGCTGAGACCTTGAAGGTTTGAGAGCAGAGAAGGGAGTTTTGGAAGGGGCGCCAGGACAGAGATAACAGAATGGGTAGATAACAGTTACTGAATGGAGACAAAAGGGAGAATTGGACATGTGGAAAATAAAAGGGGCGCTCCAACATAATAATGTAGAACATAAGAATATTTTACTAAGTCATTATTTAGAATAGGTAAGGTTGATCCCTGGCCAGAGCCAGGTATCAAACGGGGGAGGGGTACATTGTGGTCTAGGATAGGATGGGGCCTATTGGATAATAAACTAATTAAAAAATCTAGCTAAAAAATAGGCATAGAATTTAAATATATAATCAGATAGAACAAATGATAAACTGTTTGTTGACCAAACCTGTATGTCCAAGATTTTATGCATTACAGGTGAATTAAAGGAGAAGGTGATTCACTCGACCTGGGGGCATATCGCACTTGGAGGGTGAGACACACTGGCACTGCCGAATGATCACAGAGTTAAGGAGAAGAACTGTTGCTAATAAAGCTCAGGGGTCAACTCCTTAATGAAGAATTCCCTGACCCCGACCTGTCATCACTGTGTTTGTTCATAGAAGTGAAAGTGTTGCTTGGTCTCTGGCTGATGATGTGTTCTCTGGGAGAGGATGGGGCTTTACAGGACTGTATGTGGTCCTGAGTTGTCTGTTTAGGATTCGATGGGGATGTTACCATCACAGTACTGCCAGAACCACCACCAGTTCCAACGGACCAGGTTCAGCCGGCCTCCTCCACCACTTCAAGACCAAGTCCCACGCCATAACCTAAACTCTACAATCTGGTATAGGTAATAAATGTAAAAGACATCTCAGATAGTGACCAATTGGGGACTGATTCTGGTTATGAGGGAAGGGAGAATATGTGGTTGGCCTATAAAACACTTAATAGAAAGGACTGTGTCGTATGTGGACATGCCAGACCTATTCTGGCTGCTCGCCCATTTGCCCTAAGTAAGGAGGAAGGTTGGATGTGCATATTGGAAAGTTTAAGCCAAATTCAACCCTGTGTAAAACTCTGAGTCTTATGTTCCCAGAAGTCCGTCCCCAGAAGACACCATGGGGGGTTAAGGCATATGGGGGATATTACAGCTGTAACACTGGTACAGGTAGAGGTATAGACTATGGGAGGTTCCCTGCTACTGCCTGCATTACTAAATGTCACTATTAAATAGAGGTGTTGCTGATGTATGGTGGATGTGTGGACCTGCCAGGCGGTTGACCCCATTTGGAAAGGAGATTGTCAGGGAACATGTGTTTTGGCCAGTCTGATAAACACCATTGCCTATTATTGAGGTTACAGCTAACCAACTTTTGGGAGCTGCACATGACAGAGGCTTGGGACCAACCCAGGAGACGGCAGAAACGTGACGCTCCTTGGTCCGAGGGAACAGATAACATTCACACCAACCTGTTGGGGGTCCCAATAGGGGTCCCCCACGAATTCCAGACATTAAACAGGAATGATGGCCTGTGGCATCTGATGCCCATCATTGGCCCAGCTATTGTTGATGCTAAGCATAATGCCTGGATCAATTATATCTACTATAATTAATAATGATTTGTTAAATACACCCACACAGCACTTACGGGAATGGCTGAACAATTGGATGCTACCTCTCAAACCAGTAGACAAAATAGACTAGCACTGGACATGATTCTGGCCATCCAGGGAGGCGTATGTAAAATGTTTGGAGAACAGTGTTGCACGTTTGTCCCTAACAATACTAGTTCGGATGGGAGCATTTCAAAAGCTCTGAGTGTGTTGGCAAGGTTATCAGTGGAGATGAAGGGTCTTGCAGGTGTGGAGGGGACTGGACTGGTCCCTTGGCTGGGTGGTTGGTTTGGTAAGTACACTGCAATAATGATTACTGAATTTCTGACACTAGTTGTTGTTTTTCATTTCTGTGCTGCCTGTATCATACCTTGTTTGAAGAAGTCTGTTACAGATGTGGCAAGGGCCTCTGGTATGATGCCGCTGCTTGATGCTCCAGTAGGAGAGGCTGATACGGAATCAAGCTTTCGCAGGAGAGTGGGCCTGACAGAGGAGGACCCTTGGTTCGCTGTAGTTGATGTTGTCAAATGAATAAAAAGTGATGTTTGTCCTCCCTGTTGTGAAGGTTTGAAGTTCCCGGGTGGCGACGAGCCCACCTGATACAGGTTGTATAGAGGGATGGACCTGAGGGTTTAACATACTCTTGTTTTTTTGGTTACTAATATGTCCAGGGGTAGTTCTTGGAGTGGTCTCCTTTTGGTCCTTACTCATCCTCATCGTGGGCAAACTTGCACCGGCCACTCTCGACGGTGCTATCCTTACAGCTGCAGGGGTCTCGGGACTTACGAATAATTGGCTATTATTGGCTGAGGAGGCGGGCAAGGCCACCCACCAGAGCTGTGTGGTGTGTATGGGAGCCCGTCCACTCCTACGCATTGTACCGGCTACCCTACCTGACGTATGTCTTCTTCCTGTTATGAAACATGACAACCCAACTGCCAACTGCTCCGTATGGGACAAGTTTTACCCTATTGTTAAAAGTACTAGAAAGGGCCCCGATGTTTTCTTCTCGGGTTGCCAGTGCTAATTTCACTGGTATAAATATGTCCCTTGGCCCTCCAATGCTGGGAGCATTACCTTATGAATGGTGCAATAACACCCATAATCCTAATGCCCCTTTCCAACCTGTGTCTAGAGCTGATGTCTGGTGGTGGTGTGGAGGAAATCATCTATATGACCGCCTGCCAGGGAATGCCACTGGTCTTTGTGCTCTTGTCTCTCTGCTTCTTCCTGTTTCAGTGTATCCTATGGAAGTAAAGGACCTGATGGCCCGTGTAGAGAGGGACGGGGATTTATCCCGGTCCAAAAGATCAACAGGAGTGGATCCTGGAGACCCCACCTATATTGACGCCATAGGAGTCCCTAGGGGGGTGCCAGATAAGTATAAACTAGTAGACCAGGTTGCAGCGGGTTTTGAATCATCATTTTGCTGGTGGTGTACAGTTAATAAAAATGTGGACCGAATCAATTACATTAATTTTAATGTCCAGAAACTGGGCAATTGGACTCAACAAGGCTTCGAGGCGGTCCATGGCCAATTGGAAGCTACTTCCCTGATGGCATTCCAAAATAGAATCGCGGTGGATATGTTGTTGGCTGAACGCGGAGGTGTTTGTGCCATGTTCGGAGAGCAATGTTGTACTTTCATTCCCAATAACACAGCAACTGATGGTAGTCTTACTGTTGCTTTAGAAGGTCTTCGTACTCTTAATGGGAAAATGAAGAGCCACTCAGGAGTGAATACCTCAATGTGGGACTCTTGGATGGATGCGTTTGGTAAATATAAGACGCTTGTTTCTTCCATACTGGTATCTATATCTGTCTTCGCTGCGATACTGGTGCTTTGTGGATGCTGTTGCATTCCATGTATTCGAACACTGGCCACTAGGATCATAACTACTGCTATTGATCCCAACCAGGCAGAGAAGGGACAGATGTTTCCTCTGCTTGCCCTGGAGGATGCTGAGCCAGGCTATTTGACTGATGACTGATTCAACGCCATTTATAGCTTTTGTCACGTCTCTTGTGAGACGTGAAGAGAGGGAATCAAAACTTTATCTCTGATAAAGTTTACTCTAATTTTGCCATTTATAGCTTTTGTCACGTCTCTTGTGAGACGTGAAGAGAGGGAATCAAAACTTTATCTCTGATAAAGTTTACTCTAATTTTGCCATTTATAGCTTTTGTCACGTCTCTTGTGAGACGTGAAGAGAGGGAATCAAAGCTTTATCTCTGATAAAGTTTACTCTAATTTTGCCATTTATAGCTTTTGTCACGTCTCTTGTGAGACGTGAAGAGAGGGAATCAAAACTTTATCTCTGATAAAGTTTACTCTAATTTTGCCATTTATAGCTTTTGTCACGTCTCTTGTGAGACGTGAAGAGAGGGAATCAAAACTTTATCTCTGATAAAGTTTACTCTAATTTTGCCATTTATAGCTTTTGTCACGTCTCTTGTGAGACGTGAAGAGAGGGAATCAAAACTTTATCTCTGATAAAGTTTACTCTAATTTTGCCATTTATAGCTTTTGTCACGTCTCTTGTGAGACGTGAAGAGAGGGAATCAAAACTTTATCTCTGATAAAGTTTACTCTAATTTTGCCATTTATAGCTTTTGTCACGTCTCTTGTGAGACGTGAAGAGGGGGAATGAAAAAACTTTATCTTCTGATAAAGTTTGCCCTATTCTGCCATTTCTAGCTTTTTATGTCACGTCTCTTTTGAGACGTGAAGAGAGGGAATTAAAACTTTCTCTCTGAGAAAGTTTCCCTGGTTGTTTACTTTTGCTTGTCTTACTCTTACCTAGTTTATGTCACGTCTCTTATGAGACGTGAAGAGGGGGATTTGTAAGAAATACCATTGTAATAACACGAGCATATTGCTATTACATTGTTATAACTAACTTCTTTCTTAAACAAGGTTCTCTCACATACTCACAAGCAGAAACTGAGGCACACACACACCAGAGACAGATGGCTGACACAGAACATTCATAAACACTGATAAGGCAGGGAAGGCCTTGAGCAAGAGTGCTTGGTACGGCTTCCCACGAAATAATGAGACACACACACATAACCAAGGACAGAGGGCTGACTACGCACACACAAAAACTCCTCTTCAGTCTGAACATTTTTGAAGACAAAGAACTCTACTCAGAGCCAATGGGACAGTGATACTAGCCTGAAGGAGACCTCGCCCAACTCATCAGAACCAACCAGAGGACCAGAACTTCCAGACTCAACCTACTTTCTGTGCTGTATAAAATGACTATGTATTTCTGTTATCTGGGCTCTGTCTGCAGGTTCCATACGAGCCGATTGAACGAGTCCAAGCATGCTTGTATCAGATATCTTTACCTCTGAATAAAACTGCTTTTTATTATACGAATATCCACCCTGTCCAGAGTCTCTACTTCGTCTCAGTTCTCCAGTAAACTTGTGTCATCAACAGACTGCAGTTGCAATTTGTTTTTTACACAAAAAAATGATATCTAACCATACAATGAATACTTTTGTAATTAATCAAACCTTTGACATATATTTTTGACTATTTCCAACGAACAAGCTAGCTATCGAAAAGTGTCAGCGTGTGTAGTTAAATTAGCCTGCTAACGTCTCCATAGCTAGTAGCATGTAATCAGGACATGACCAAACTGTTGCTGAGATAATAGATGTTGAAACTTCCAAGGAGAAAAGAGGCATTGTTGAAACTCACTCATATGCTTGCAGTGTAAAAAAGGGGGGTGAATGCGATTCATAACCGAATACCCCAACCAAGGAGCAGCTTCCATTTGACAAAGAAGCTCTGAATCGTCTGTGGCCGATAACTGAGAGAGCAAGGAAGGAAGGGAAAAGGGGATACTTTGCGGGAGCTAAGGCTTTTGTTAATGGAAGGGAAATTCGCGCTGACGCCTAGTTTGTTGACTGCTGGACTTGTCAAGTGAGTTGTGCAGGACTGAGTTTTATTTGCTAATTTGATAAAACTAGATATTTATTGAGGAAAGAGCATTGTTTGTGTGAGCCAAACTTTTTTTATATATATATATTTTTTTATGGCAGGGAAATTCGCACTGACACTTAATGTTAGCTTAATGGCTATTCGTTTTTACCAATCTATAGTACAATGTTATTTGGAATTGTATAAATATATATAATTTAGATCAACCACTTACGTGGTGCAAAGGTATGTTTTTATTTGCAACTAGTAAGAACTTTTCTTTTTATGAGAACCCGATTCATGTGAACGTATACAAGTTTAATATTCTTCATATAGTCACTTTGATCGTAAATGTCCATTGCTGTTTTTTCTATTAATGCCAGGGGAATCTGTCATTTTTTGAAAAGGAGATCTTTATTTTTGTATTGTAAGGGTAAGAGTGCCGATTTATTTCATTCAAGAAACTCATGCCTGTTGCACAGATACTGCGTTTTGGAAGTGTCAATGGTGATGATATGAATGACATTTGGTTTTCATTTGGTACTAATCGGTCAGCAGGTGTCCCTATTTTAAAAGGCAACTTTAAGGCTCATATATTGAGTCATGAAGCAGATAATACAGGGAGATGGATTATACTATTGGCAGATGTTAACCATGTTCAATTCATTGTTGTAAATACTTAAGCTTCCAATAACAAGTCAAGTAACTGTATTTTATTTAGAGACATTGAGAGGAAAATAAGTAAAATGATGTCTAAATTTCAATTGGCCAAAGTAATATGGGGTGGAGATTTTAATACAGTATTACATGATAATCTAGATAGATGGCCTCCTATGGATAGCAATTCTGTTTGTGAGATAAGGAATATATGTCTAAGGTTAGGTGTTCTAGATATTTGGAGACATAAGAACCCAGATAAGATTATGTTTACATGGAGTACCAAAGATTTATCTATACAATCCCGTATTGATTTCTGGCTGATATCTGAAGATATTGCTGACAAGGTTGATACAGTCTCGATTGAACCATGGATTTTAACAGACCACAACGGGATCTCAATAAAGATAAATATGCATGGTTTGTCAACCCAAAAAAGTTAAAGGTTACTGGAAAATGAACAAGACTTTACTAGAGAATGAAGTATTTAAGAAGGAAGTAGCACGAATTAATGATAAATACAGGAGTTGTGCCTGTGTTATGAATATGTTTGGGAGCTAATATATATTATACTGGGAGCTAAGGAAATTTGATTAAGGCTTTTGGCTATTTCAATGGGAAAAGAAATTGCTCGTGCCAAGAGAGAGAAAGAATATGACATCATAAAGGGAATAATGGATTAAACTAAAAAAAGGGAACTAACTAATCAGGAATTACTGGACCTATCATCATTGCAAATGCAGTTAGATTGTTTCTACGAGGAAAAGGCCCGGGGAGGGTTTGTAAGAGCAAGATGATTAAAGATATTTCTTTAATTTAGAAAAAAGGCCAGGCGAAAAGACTTCCTTCCATATGTCAATTAATGATTAATAATACTCCCAATAAAAATCCAAAAGAAATCTCTCAGCATGTTTCCCAGTTTTATCAGAATCTGTATACATCAGCCCAGCCAACTTCCAATATGTATCTTTTCTTAGACAATGTAGCAAAGAATTAGCTAAGAAGATAATGATTTCAGGGATTTTTGTGATGAGTTATCTGAAATTGAGATAAGACTGTATTAAAAGCCTGAAGGACAATTGGTCCCCTGGAAATGATGGTTTAATAAGATTTATTAATCATTCAATGATAAATTGATTCCTTTCATTCTTGCTATGCTTCCTGTAATTAAGGTGTAATTACTATGATTCAATGGACATGGGTGGGGAAATATTTGTGTGACGACCTAAAATGGGGGCAGAAGCTCACCAGCACCCCATCTTATATGTCCAACCACCCTGAACGTCAGACTCTATTGAAACACATAGTGGTGTAAAGTACTAAAGTAAAAATACTTTAAAGTACTACTTAAGTAGTTTTGGGGGGTATCTGTACTTTACTATTTATAGTTTTGACAACTTTTACTTTACTACATTTCTAAGGAAAATAATGTACTTTTTACTCCATACATTTTCCCTGACACCCAAAAGGAATCGTTACATTTTGAATGGCTAGCAGGCAGGAACATTGTCGGTTTGATGTACTGCCAAATACTCTAAAATGAAGTTGGAAGCGACTTATGGTAGAGAAATGAACATTCAATTCTCTGGCAGCAGCTCTGGTTGACATTCCTGCAGTCCGCATACCAATTGCACAATCCCTCAGAACTTCAGACGTCTGTGGCATTGTGTTGTGACAAATATATATTTTAGTGGCCTTTTGTCCCCAGCAAAAGGTGCACCTGTGTAATGATCATGCTAGTTAATCAGTTTCTTGATATGGTGCACCTTTCAATGTGGATAGATTATCTTGGCGATGGAGAAATGCTCACATGTTTTATTTTTTTTGGCGTACAGAACATTTCCCGGGACCTTTAACTTCAGCTCATGAAACATGGGACCAACCTTTTACATGTTGCGTTTTTTTGTTCAGTATAGTTTATTACAAATATAGCCGTATACAGTCCTCCAGATATCTGTTGACAAGGACATACATCACTGTGTATTTGTTACACTGTACATACAAAAATGGCCAAACATTTTTTTGTTTGTTGCCATTTTCCATTGTTACTAACTTGTACTGGTTAAAAGTATGATTAAAGAAGAAGAAAAACGTTTATTTTTTGCAAACCATGTTTAGTACTTCTAAAAGAGACAATGACAAATTCATGGTTCAAAAAGATATTATAGTCATCAAAAGGGCAGAAATTTAGCATTGATATACTTATGATACAGTACTTTACAGCTTTGATTGGTCACAGAATATATGACATGAAGGGGTGATGTAATTATCTGAATTACTGTAGATTTGAATAGTTTAGTTAATCAAAAGTGAAGTATGGTTATAGGTCCAATGGGTGTTGTTCATATACCACTCTGACTCAAAATCAATATATTAGATACATACTATTTATCAGCATATTGACAGATTATTGCTGGTTGCAAGTTATTTTACCCTCTTTGTTTCTTTTGGAACAATGGCAATTAAGTTGATTAAAATTAAGAATAGATAGATGGGCTACCACTGGTGTCACAGGCATTGTCACAGGTCTTGACCACCATGTTGCGATGCTTCTTTAGGATCACGTTGTTGTTGTCAGCGTAGAAGAGTACAGAGATGGGACTGAGCTTGGTGGTTGTGCAGCACGCTTTGGGAACCTCACCTGGCTTCAGAAGGTGAACCTGCCATTAAACGGTAAATCAGACTCATTCATACATGCACTTTCATATAGTCAATGATAATATCCTGTTATAAAAGAGATGGGTTATTTAAGCAGTAAGGCCCAAGGAGGGGTGTTATATTGGCTATATACCACAAACCTCAGTGGTGCCTTATTGCTATTATAACACCTACTCATTCAAGGGGTTTTCTTTATTTTTACTATTTATTTAACCTTTATTTAACCAGGAAGGCCTCATTGAGATTTAAAATCTCCTTTTCAAGAGCGTCCTGGCCAAGATAGGCAGCACCAAGTCATTACAAAAATACAAACAAACAACAAGTAATCTAGTAGAAACCATTGAATTCACAAGAGTATAACAAAAATCAAAAACAGCAAATTAAAAACATTGACAGGTCAGGGAATCAGTCTCAAGATCATTCATCAGTGATTTAAAAATACCAATCGGGACAAGTTCTTCCAGTTTAAAAGTATTTTGTAAAGCGTTCCAAGACGATGGCGCAGAGTACATAAAAGCCCTTTTACCAAATTCAGTTCGGACATTTGGAACAGTTAGCAGGATAAAGTCCAGCGAACAAAGAGAGTACCCACCACATTTCTGAACAATAAAAATGCCCAAATAAAAAGGTAGTAAACCCAAAATGGCTTAATAAATCAAAGTATACCAGTGACTGAGCCTGCGGGTGACTAGAGAAGGCCAGCCAACCCTGGTATACAAAGTGCAGTGGTGCGTAAGGGTTTTGCAGTTTAAAAAAAATCTCAAAGTGCCATGGTAAAGGGTATCAATTGATCTCAAACACTGAGCGGAAGCATTCATATATAAAATATCTCCATAGTCTAGTAAAGGCATAAATGTAGCTGATACTAGCCTCCTGGCTTCAAAAGAAAAACAGGCCTTATTCCTAAAATAAAATCCCAATTTCAGCTTCAATTTTTTTGTAAGTTGTTGAATATGCAATTAAAATTCCAAGATATTTATATGAGGTTACAACCTCAATCTCCTTGCCCTGACAGGTAGTAATAGGTGAAAGCTTCAGAGGTCTATTTCTTGCTTTAGAAAACACCATTAGTTTAGTTTTGTCAGTATTGAGGATAAGCTTCAATTGACACAAGGTATGTTGAACAGTATAAAAAGTAGTTTGCAAGTTCTGGAAAGATTTTGTAAGAGACGAGGCACAACTGTAAATAACAGTATCATCAGCATAACAATGAAGTTGCGCATTTTGGACATTTTTGTCTAAATCATTTATATAAATAGTGAATAAGAGAGGACCAAGTACAGAGCCTTGGGGCACACCATTAAAGACAGACAATTTAACAGACATAAGCCCATCAAATTGAGTGCACTGAGTTCTATCAGACAGATAGTTAGCAAACCATGCAACTGCATGCTCTGAAAGACCTACACTCGAAAATCTCTGCCTTAGTATAGCATGATCAACTGTATCAAAAGCCTTAGAGAGATCAATAAAAAGTGAGACACAGTGTTGTTTTTTGTCAAGGGCTTCAGTGATATCATTTAAAAGCTTCATGGCTGCTGTAATTGTGCTATGCTTCTTCCTGAAGCCCAATTGGTACATTGATAAAATAGAGTTAGTAAATAAAAACTATTTTAGCTGTTCACTCACAAGGGTTTCAAGTAGAGATTGACCTATTATTAAAAAGAGTTGGATCTCCCACTTTTAAAAGTGGTAGGACTGTCACGATCGTCAAAGGGACTGAGAGAGGACCAAGGCTCAGCGCGTGGAAAGTACATCTTCTTTATTAGAAGAAGGACAAAACGAAACAAAAACATCAAACGTGAAGCTATAAATGACTAAGTGCAAAAACATGCAACATAGACACAGACATAGACAATTCCCCACAAACAGCTAAAGCCTATGGTTGCCTTAAATATGGCTCCCAATCAGAGACAACAATAACCAGCTGTCTCTAATTGAGACCCAATTCAGACAACCATAGACTTTCCTAGAACCTACACTCAACCATAGACACAGCTAGACACCTTCACTCAACACAAACCCATACACTACACCCAACACCCCCTTTACCATATAACCACCCAAAACACAAACATTCCCCATGTCACACCCTGACCTAACTAAAATAATAAAGAAAACAAAGAATACTAAGGCCAGGGCGTGACAAGGACAAATGCTGATTTCCAGATTTTCGGAATATCATTACATTCCAGGGTTAGATTGAACAGATATGTAAGTGGTTCAGCTATGAAATCAGCTGCCAGATTTAAAAAGCAGGGATCCAAATGATCAAGACCTACAGGCTTTCTCTGATCTAAGGATTTCAGGGCTTTATGTACCACCTGCACTGAGAATGGCAAAAAGCTAAAAGTTTGACCAGCTCTCACTGGTTCATCCACACAGGGTTGTACAGAGACAGAGCACACTGAATCAAACAGCCTACCAGATGATACAAAGTGCTCATTGAAACAATTCAGCATTTCAGTTTTGTCATATACAGCAAGAGAGTCCTTCAAAACACATGACGGTAATTCAGTAACATTACTGTTACCAGACATAGACTTAATAGCCTTCCAAAACTTTCTAGGGTCATTCAGGTTATCAGTGGTAACAGACATAAAATATTCAGACTTGGCCTTCCTGAGAAGAAAAGAACACTTGTTTCATAACTGCCTAAAAATAAGCCAATCAGCATCAGAACATGATTTCCTTGCTTTAGCCCAGGCTAGATTACGGTCGTGAATAATACAAGACAGCTCAGAAGAAAACCATGGATTATCCCGCCCTTTAACCCTGAACCTGCGGAATGGGGCATGTGTGTTTACTATTTGGAAAAAAACATACCGGTAATTAAAGAATGTCCAGGCAGTTTCCACATCAGGGATAAACTCAATCTTGCTCCAGTCAAAATAAAACAAATCATGAAAGAAAGCCTGCTCATTAAAACACTTCAAATTTCTCTTACGAATAAAACATGGGTTTGTCTTAGGAACCTTAGTATTTCTAACAGCATAATGGTCACTTAAATCATTACAAAAATCACCAACCGCAGAATATTTATGTGGAACATTTGTTAATATCAAATCAATCAGGGTAGATTTATCTGGGCATTTAAGATTTGGGCGAGTGGGTGAGTTAATCAACTGGGTAAGATTCATAGAATTACAAAACATTTTTAAATCATCAGACACCGGTTTTAACCAACACCAGTTGAGATCACCAATCAAGATCATTTCACTGTAAAGAAGTTTAGACATAAGGTGCGTCAAAGAAGAAAATGCTATTTTCTACATTGTTGAATAATAGTGTAGACATCAAAACTATGAAATAACACAAATGGAATCATGTAGTAACCAAAAAAGTGTGAAACATATCAAAACATATCATACTGTATATTTGAGATTTTTCAAATAGCCACCCTTTGCCTTGATGACAGCTTTGCACACTCTTGGCATTCTCTCACCCAACTTCACGTGGAATGCTTTTCCAACAGTCTTGAAGGAGTTCACACATATGCTGAGCACTTGTTGGCTGTTTTTCCTTTACTCTGCGGTCCTACTCATCTCAAAACATCTCAATTTGGTTGAGATCGGGGGATTGTGGAGGCCAGGTCATCTGATACAGCACTCCGTCACTCTCCTTCTTGGTAAAATAGCCCTTACACAGCCTGGAGGTGTGTTGGGTCATTGTCCTGTTGAAAAACAAATGAATTCTCCTGAGTAGCGCAGTGGTCTAAGGTAAGCTGTGCAGTTAGAGATCCTGGTTGGAGTCCAGGCTCTGTCGCAGCCCGGCCGCGACCGGGAGACCCATGGGGCGGCACACAATTGGCCCAGCGTTGTCCGGGTTAGGGGAGGGTTTGGCCGGCAGGGATGTTCTTGTCCCATCGAGCTCTAGCGACTCCTGTGGCGAGCCGGGCGCAATGCACACTGACAGGGTTGTCAGGTGTATGGTGTTTCCTCCGACCCATTGGTGCGCCTGGCTTCCGGGTTAAGCAGGCATTGTGTCAAGAAGCAGTGCGGCTTGGCTGGGTTGTGTTTTGGAGGACGCACGGCTCTCGACCTTCGCCTCTCCCGAGTCCATACGGGAGTTGCAGCGATGAGACAAGACTGTAACTACCAATTGGATTCCACGAAAAAGGTGTAAAAGTAACAAACAATTGTTTTTATTTTTTTATAATAATTTATTAAAACAAATGATAGTCCCACTAAGCCCAAACCAGATGGGATGACGTATAGCTGCAGAATGCTGTTGTAGCCATATTGGTTAAGTGTGAATTCTAAATAAATCACAGACAGTGTCAACAGAAAAGCACCCCCACACCATATACCCTCCTACTCCATGCTTTATGGTAGGAAATACACATGCAGAGATCATCTGTTCACCCACACTGCATCTCACAAAGACATGTCAGTTGGAACCAAAAATCTCAAATTTGGGTTTCAGACCAAGGACAAATTGATTGTGTTTCATGGGCCAAGTAAGTCTCTTCTTCTTATTGGTGTCCTTTAATAGTGGTTTCTTTGCAGCAATTCAACTATAAAGGCCTGATTCACACAGTCTCCTCTGAACAGTTGATGTTGAGATGTGTCAGTTACTTGAACTCTGTGAAGCATTTATTTGGGCAGCAATATCTGAGGCTGGTAACTCTAATGAACTTATCCTCGGCAGCAGAGGTAACTCTGGGTCTTCCATTGCTGTGGTGGTCCGCATGAGAGCCAGTTTCATCATAGTGCTTGATTGTTTTTGCAACTACACTTGAAATATTCCGTATTGACTGACCTTCATGTCATAAAGTAATGATTTCTCTTTGCTTATTTGAGCTGTTCTTGCCATAATATGGACTTGGTATTTTGCCAAATAGGGCTATCTTCTGTATACCCCCCCCCCCCTCATTCAAGGTTATCAATAGAACATTGTCAGAAAATAATAGTCTAAACCCAATGTCTCTATCAAATATGGTTGAAAAGTTACCGACGATTTACTCTGAGATTTAACCTCACAACACCAAATATGGAACACATACAACCAAGTGCGGTGCAGTCTAAACTAGTAATGGTCACAGCAAATGATCATTATTATTTCATCAACACTGTCAAGTACAAGTATATGAATGTTATAATATTGTAGAGAACAAGCTAATGATTAATTCTATGTCATTTCTAATGACATCAGGCAAAGAAAACAATGTTTGGACATTAATTTCGTAGCTCCCTCTTGAATTGACCCTTTTTCTCTCTACATTGTATAGCAAGTAAGTGACTATATAAAAATAATATATGTCATTCATCAGACACTTTTATCCAAAGCGACTTACAATAAAACCTGCTGTCGTTTATGTATGGGTGGTGACGGGAATCGAACCCACTACCCTGGCTTTGCAAGCGTCATGCTCTATCATGGTCATGGGTGCACCTCAGCCACGTTTAAGGTCCTAAATTATATCTTAACCGCCATCGATAAGAAACAATACTGTGCTTTTGACTCTGTCAATCACCACATCCTTACCGACAGACTCAACAGCCTTGGTTTCTCAAATGATTGCCTCGCCTGGTTCATTAACTACTTCTCCGATAGAGTTCAGTGTGTAAAATCGGCTTCCTGTAGCCTGGGCCTCTGGCAGTCTCTATGGGGGTGCCATAGGGTTCAATTATTGGGCCGACTCTTCTCTGTATACATCAATGATGTCGCTCTTGCTGCTGGTGAGTCTCTGATCCACCTCTACGCAGACGACACCATTCTGTATACTTCTGGCCCTTCTTTGGACACTGTGTTAACTACCCTCCAGACGAGCTTCAATGCCATACAACTCTCCTTCCGTGGCCTTCGATTGCTCTTAAATACAAGTAAAACTAAATGTATGCTCATTGGTCACTGATTTTGAATGCTTGTTTTGTTGTCGTAGGGTTGGGAGGAGGACATGCTGCCTGAGGAGAGGGAGGTTCCTCTGGTAAAGTGAGTTCCTCTAAATGTCTGTGTAGTCTGGGCTTGTCAGATGCTGAAGGATAGTGGTCATAATGCTGCTATCCCCCATTGACTCTAATGGTTGACATGCTCCATTCCCTCCCTTTCACAGCCTCTACCTAACCACCAAGAGAGTGGAGGACATCGCCCTGAGGCTCGTCTCCCTGCGCCAGGCCTTCACTGTGAGTGGACACACTTTTCTTTTTCTCTCTGTGACTTCTTGTTCTCTCCTAGAGGAAGATGTCTCACCCTAACTCTTCCCTCTCCCCTAGACCCTGCTTGGTTCCACCCTGAGCAGGAACCATCTGTTTGTGGCGGGAAAGGTCCTCCTGGGCGCACTGGTTCGGGCCAACCACATGGTAACTCACTAACGCATTCTCTGTCAAGGGAAAGAGAGCGCCCCTGAGGTGAAATGTGTTCTGTTCACTAAGATGCTCTTTTCTTTGTCATAGGACGAGGCCAAGTTCATCCGTACTTATAACGACTTTGTGGACTACCTGAGTGACCCCTCCAAGCGGAATGACACTGAGAGGGAGCTGGCTGAGGCAAAGGTGAGTTCATTAACTCTTTCAAGTCTCACTGAGTTCTTCCACATGCATGTCTTCTATACATCACAGTAGCTGATCTATATGAAATCATTCCTATTTTCTCCAAACGTGTTTTCTTGTCCTAGATCCATCATGTGAACATGATAGATGTCCTCTTTGAGCTGGTGCTGTTTGGGATGATGACAGCTCAGAAGTCCCTGATGGTCGTAAGTAGCATCTCACTGGTACATGTTTTGATATCTCTCTATTAGCAGTTTCACTTAAATTCCTCTTCTCTTCTATTCTCTCCTCTTTTCTCCTCCTTTGTTTCCTTTAGCACGCCGGTGGGTTTGTGGAGGATCTGTACGCTCTCCTGTACTCCTTCCTGCCCACTGCTGCCAACATGGAGCCAGAGGCTGACAGATACCTGCTGCTGCTCAATGTAAGAGTCAAGAGGTTACTTCCTGTTTACTTCCATATTCTTAGTGTACTTCCTTTTTACTTCCTTATTCATGGTTAACCAGGTTCCAATGTCATTTTAGGGGGAGTATTTCTAATTGTCTCTCTCCTCTTGATAAGCTAGTAACTCAGAGCCATTTTCTATGTGTTGTGTGGTGTTCTCTTCAGGGCGGGCTGATGGCTCTGCTAGATGACATGTTTCTGGCCTGGTACTTTAACCCAGAGTCTCTGGTCACGGAGCTCTCCAGCCTCCTGGAGTACCACTTGGAGAACCTCATGGCCAGCATGTAGTCCTACTGCAGGGACCATACTCCTTTCTCATTCTCTCTCTCTTTTGAAGGATTTGAGGACTTGAAGTGCTTTATTGAACCCTGATTAGTTAACACCCATTAATTTAATGTATTCTCTTGTTTTCTCTCCCCACAGGATTATTGTGACACTTTGCCACCCAAGAGGGATCTAGACACCAATGCACTACATTACTTTGCACTGAATTTGAAATGTTTAAATAGTCTGTCAGGGAAAGAGCAGGTGTCCTCAATGTTTTGTATTATCAGTGTGTGTAGTAACCTGGTACAGTATAAAGTTTACCACTAGAGGGGGTAATTGCTTCAGTCTTGAATGTTACTTCTCACTATCCCTACTCTACATTAACAGTCGGCAATTGTAGACTCCGGTGACTTGGGTATCTTAGTTTTTTAAATTTGCCATTAATGTCTGAACCATTTACCATCTTTCCCACTGAAACCAGTAATGTTAGCGTTCATGTGAGAGAGGGTGTAGTAGTTCATACTGACCACTAGTTGGATCCACTAATTGTGGACGACATCCTTGTCTATAGTCGAAGCAAAGAGGAGCACGACTGAAACCTCCGCGCGATGCTGCAAAGGTCCCGCGAGAGAGGAGTCCGGCTCAACCCGAGAAGAGCACAGTCGGCACTACAGAGGTCAGCTACTTCGGACATCTTCTCACAGCGACTGGAATCAAGCCAGATCCACAGAAGATCTCAACCATAAAAGAAATGGAGCCACCAAAGAACCGTGCAGAGCTGGAAACAGTGCTTGGCATGGTCAACTACTTAGCCAAGTTCGCACCCAGCCTCTCCAATGCTAATGCACCCCTGCATCAACTGCTAAAGCAGTCCAGTGAGTTTCTCTGGGACAAGCAACACGACATTGCTTTCCAGAAATGTGAAAGACTTGATCACGAGAGAACCAGGAACAATCCTTGCCTACTACGACCCCGACAAAGAGCTCAGACTCCAAGTAGACGCATCGAAGTATGGACTAGGTGCAGTGCTACTGCAAGAAGGAAAGCCCATCGGCTACACTTCCAAATCTCTCACAGACTGTGAAATAAACTACGCTCAAATTGAAAAGGAGGTCTATGCCATTCTGTTCGGATGTAAACGTTTCCATCAGTACGTATATGGACGACAAGTCATTGTGGAATCCGATATGTCTTGAACGACGCCCCTCAAACACCAAAGAGCCAATGTTACCTCACTGTATCCCAGACCGACCCTGGAAGGTCGTGGCAACCGATCTGTTCACCTGGAACAACAAGAACTACATCATAACAGTTGACTACTACAGCAGATACTTCGAACTCGACAAGCTTCACAGCACCACATCTGCAGCTGTGATACACAAGCTGAAAGCAGCCTTTGCCAGGCATGGCATTGTAGAGACTTTAATATCTGACAATGGGCCCTGTTACAAATCAAATGAGTTTGAATCCTTCACAAAAGCATGGGAGTTTACGCGTCACCACAAGCCCACATTACCCTCAAAGTAATGGCCTTGCTGAAAAATCAGTGCAGATTGCTAAATCACTCATGGATAAAGCAGACAAGAGAGACCCCTACCTCAGCCTCCTTGAATACCGCAACACTCCAGATGACAACTTAAAATCACCAGCCCAGCTGTTGATGAGCCGCAGACTTCGCTCAATCCTTCCCAGCACCAACCAGCAGCTACAACCTGAGGTCGTCAGCTACAAGGAAATGCATGAAAAACGTGCACAGAGACAACAACAACAAAAGCGATACTACGACAGGTCAGCTAGACCACTGCCACCACTGATCGACGGAGAGTCAGTTTTAATCCAGGAGCATGGCCTCTGGAAGCCAGCAGTCGTCATCCAGCCAGCTGACACTGAACGTTCATAGCACGTCCTCACCGCAGAAGGAGCAGTGTACCGCCGCAATCGTCGTCACCTACTGAACACAAAAGAACAACACACTGATGAGATGAACTGTTCCCCTGAAAGAGAACGTGATGGACTAAACACACACATCACAACATACACCATACTTACCTGCAACACCACAAGAGCTGTTGACTGACACAGAAGCATGCTCAGCATCATATCGCACAAGGTCAGGAAGAGAGGTCAAGCCCAGAGCTGTCCTAGAACTGTGAAATGTCAAAGGGTGTAGGCGGATCGCTGCCCTAAAAGAGTTCCACACTGTAAACTTGTTATTGAAAGTTCACTTGAAATGCTTTGGTATTGTATTTGTTTGAAATGTTAAGATGTATTTCTACTGTGAAAGCTGAGTTGCTGAGAATCCCTTGTTCGAAAAGTAACAGTATGTTGGACCATTGTTTCAGAGTCTATGTTGATTCAGTTGGTGTAGTATAAAATATAAATGGTTACTTACCTTGAGTTCAAACTGCAGAGCATGTTTTCAAAAGAAACGCTTAGAATATGTAAACATTTTTCTTTTGTTTTAAAAGAAGGGGGATGTAATATTCATATGTGTAAACATACTGAGTAATAATTGGATGCGTTTTACCGCCATATCATACTGTGCTATGATTGGTTAAGACCACCCAAATGGTTAGGTCATGGTCAGTTTGATCCTGGTTGGCGATACGTGAACATGCCAGTTATAGCTAGCTAATAAAGAGCTATGTTAAGAAACATCTTGTAGTACTGCATTTTATTATTTTGTACAAAGTGTGCAAAACAAGACAGTGCAGACGACGGGGGGGGGGGGGGGGGGGGGCAGAAGGATTGCTTTATCCTAGGTATTCCTTGAAGAGGTGGGGTTTCAGGTGTCTCCGGAAGGTGGTGATTGACTCCGCTGTCCTGGCGTCGTGAGGGAGTTTGTTCCACCATTGGGGGGCCAGAGCAGCGAACAGTTTTGACTGGGCTGAGCGGGAACTGTACTTCCTCAGTGGTAGGGAGGCGAGCAGGCCAGAGGTGGATGAACGCAGTGCCCTTGTTTGGGTGTAGGGCCTGATCAGAGCCTGAAGGTACTGAGGTGCCGTTCCCCTCACAGCTCCGTAGGCAAGCACCATGGTCTTGTAGCGGATGCGAGCTTCAACTGGAAGCCAGTGGAGAGAGCGGAGGAGCGGGGTGACGTGAGAGAACTTGGGAAGGTTGAACACCAGACGGGCTGCGGCGTTCTGGATGAGTTGTAGGGGTTTAATGGCACAGGCAGGGAGCCCAGCCAGCAGCGAGTTGCAGTAATCCAGACGGGAGATGACAAGTGCCTGGATTAGGACCTGCGCCGCTTCCTGTGTGAGGCAGGGTCGTACTCTGCGGATGTTGTAGAGCATGAACCTACAGGAATGGGCCACCGCCTTGATGTTGGTGGAGAACGACAGGGTGTTGTCCAGGATCACACCAAGGTTCTTAGCGCTCTGGGAGGAGGACACAATGGAGTTGTCAACCGTGATGGCGAGATCATGGAACGGACAGTCCTTCCCCGGGAGGAAGAGCAGCTCCGTCTTGCCCAGGTTCAGCTTGAGGTGGTGATCCGTCATCCACACTGATATGTCTGCCAGACATGCAGAGATGCGATTCGCCACCTGGTCATCAGAAGGGGGAAAGGAGAAGATTAATTGTGTGTCGTCTGCATAGCAATGATAGGAGAGACCATGTGAGGTTATGACAGAGCCAAGTGACTTGGTGTATAGCGAGAATAGGAGAGGGCCTAGAACAGAGCCCTGGGGGACACCAGTGGTGAGAGCGCGTGGTGAGGAGACAGATTCTCGCCACGCCACCTGGTAGGAGCGACCTGTCAGGTAGGACGCAATCCAAGCGTGGGCCGCGCCGGAGATGCCCAACTCGGAGAGGGTGGAGAGGAGGATCTGATGGTTCACAGTATCGAAGGCAGCCGATAGGTCTAGAAGGATGAGAGCAGAGGAGAGAGAGTTAGCTTTAGCAGTGCGGAGCGCCTCCGTGATACAGAGAAGAGCAGTCTCAGTTGAGTGACTAGTCTTGAAACCTGACTGATTTGGATCAAGAAGGTCATTCTGAGAGAGATAGCAGGAGAGCTGGCCAAGGACGGCACGTTCAAGAGTTTTGGAGAGAAAAGAAAGAAGGGATACTGGTCTGTAGTTGTTGACATCGGAGGGATCGAGTGTAGGTTTTTTCAGAAGGGGTGCAACTCTCGCTCTCTTGAAGACGGAAGGGACGTAGCCAGCGGTCAAGGATGAGTTGATGAGCGAGGTGAGGTAAGGTAGAAGGTCTCCGGAAATGGTCTGGAGAAGAGAGGAGGGGATAGGGTCAAGCGGGCAGGTTGTTGGGCGGCCGGCCGTCACAAGACGCGAGATTTCATCTGGAGAGAGAGGGGAGAAAGAGGTCAAAGCACAGGGTTGGGCAGTGTGAGCAGAACCAGCGGTGTCGTTTGACTTAGCGAACGAGGATCGGATGTCGTCGACCTTCTTTTCAAAATGGTTGACGAAGTCGTCTGCAGAGAGGGAGGAGGGGGGGGGGGGGGGGGAGGAGGATTCAGGAGGGAGGAGAAGGTGGCAAAGAGCTTCCTAGGGTTAGAGGCAGATGCTTGGAATTTAGAGTGGTAGAAAGTGGCTTTAGCAGCAGAGACAGAAGAGGAAAATGTAGAGAGGAGGGAGTGAAAGGATGCCAGGTCCGCAGGGAGGCGAGTTTTCCTCCATTTCCGCTCGGCTGCCCGGAGCCCTGT
>NW_026602055.1:0-26484 GCF_029448725.1 Salvelinus fontinalis | reverse complement strand
TGAGGAAGATCAGATGATGGGTACATGTCTGAACATTCCATACCAGGTGAGTTCAGATCAGCTCTACATGACAGGACTGATGATGGAGCTTTATAGTCAATAGGCTCCTCCTTCTCAGTTCATATGCACATAGGTTTACATCCTGGTCTACCATGACCTTTAACCCTTCAGTACATTATGTCTGTTAGATACATTCATAAAGGGTTATGTCTGTTAGATACATTCATAAAGGTTATGTCTGTTAGATACACCCGTAAAGGGGGGTTATGTCTGTTAGATACATTCGTAAAGGGGGGTTATGTCTGTTAGGTACACTCGTAAAGGGTTATGTCTGTTAGATACATTCGTAAAGGATTATGTCTGTTAGATACATTCGTAAAGGATTATGTCTGTTAGATACATTCGTAAAGGATTATGTCTGTTAGATACATTCGTAAAGGATTATGTCTGTTAGATACATTCGTAAAGGATTATGTCTGTTAGATACATTCGTAAAGGATTATGTCTGTCAGATACATTCGTAAAGGGTTATGTCTGTCAGATACATTCGTAAAGGGTTATGTCTGTCAGATACATTCGTAAAGGGTTATGTCTGTCAGATACATTCGTAAAGGGTTATGTCTGTCAGATACATTCGTAAAGGGGGGTTATGTCTGTCAGATACATTCGTAAAGGGGGGTTATGTCTGTCAGATACATTCGTAAAGGGGGGTTATGTCTGTCAGATACATTCGTAAAGGGGGGTTATGTCTGTCAGATACATTCGTAAAGGGGGGTTATGTCTGTCAGATACATTCGTAAAGGGGGGTTATGTCTGTCAGATACATTCGTAAAGGGGGGTTATGTCTGTCAGATACATTCGTAAAGGGGGGTTATGTCTGTCAGATACATTCGTAAAGGGGGGTTATGTCTGTCAGATACATTCGTAAAGGGGGGTTATGTCTGTCAGATACATTCGTAAAGGGGGGTTATGTCTGTCAGATACATTCGTAAAGGGGGGTTATGTCTGTCAGATACATTCGTAAAGGGGGGTTATGTCTGTCAGATACATTCGTAAAGGGGGGTTATGTCTGTCAGATACATTCGTAAAGGGGGGTTATGTCTGTCAGATACATTCGTAAAGGGGGGTTATGTCTGTCAGATACATTCGTAAAGGGGGGTTATGTCTGTCAGATACACTCGTAAAGGGGGGTTATGTCTGTCAGATACACTCGTAAAGGGGGGTTATGTCTGTCAGATACACTCGTAAAGGGGGGTTATGTCTGTCAGATACATTCGTAAAGGGTTATGTCTGTTAGATACATTCGTAAAGGGGGGTTATGTCTGTCAGATACATTCGTAAAGGGGGGTTATGTCTGTCAGATACATTCGTAAAGGGGGGTTATGTCTGTCAGATACATTCGTAAAGGGGGGTTATGTCTGTCAGATACATTCGTAAAGGGGGGTTATGTCTGTCAGATACATTCGTAAAGGGGGGTTATGTCTGTCAGATACATTCGTAAAGGGGGGTTATGTCTGTCAGATACATTCGTAAAGGGGGGTTATGTCTGTCAGATACATTCGTAAAGGGGGGTTATGTCTGTCAGATACATTCGTAAAGGGGGGTTATGTCTGTCAGATACATTCGTAAAGGGGGGTTATGTCTGTCAGATACACTCGTAAAGGGGGGTTATGTCTGTCAGATACACTCGTAAAGGGGGGTTATGTCTGTCAGATACACTCGTAAAGGGGGGTTATGTCTGTCAGATACACTCGTAAAGGGGGGTTATGTCTGTCAGATACACTCGTAAAGGGGGGTTATGTCTGTTAGATACACTCGTAAAGGGGGGTTATGTCTGTTAGATACACTCGTAAAGGGGGGTTATGTCTGTTAGATACACTCGTAAAGGGGGGTTATGTCTGTTAGATACACTCGTAAAGGGGGGTTATGTCTGTTAGATACACTCGTAAAGGGGGGTTATGTCTGTTAGATACACTCGTAAAGGGGGGTTATGTCTGTTAGATACACTCGTAAAGGGGGGTTATGTCTGTTAGATACACTCGTAAAGGGGGGTTATGTCTGTTAGATACACTCGTAAAGGGGGGTTATGTCTGTTAGATACACTCGTAAAGGGGGGTTATGTCTGTTAGATACACTCGTAAAGGGGGGTTATGTCTGTTAGATACACTCGTAAAGGGGGGTTATGTCTGTTAGATACACTCGTAAAGGGGGGTTATGTCTGTTAGATACACTCGTAAAGGGGGGTTATGTCTGTTAGATACACTCGTAAAGGGGGGTTATGTCTGTTAGATACACTCGTAAAGGGGGGTTATGTCTGTTAGATACACTCGTAAAGGGGGGTTATGTCTGTTAGATACACTCGTAAAGGGGGGTTATGTCTGTTAGATACACTCATAAAGGGGGGTTATGTCGTGTCATTTTTTTTCTTCTGTTTTTCAGTTGTCGTTCTTTCCAGAGTTCAGGATGACTGAACAACCGCAGATGATCTACAAACAGGTTGGACCAGCTACCCTTTTCTGTTATCTTTAGATCAACCCTGTTGTCGTCTACATTCCTAGACAGAACCGGTTGCTTTTGCCACTGATCACAGAGCAGCACACTGTCGAGAATGAAGCTCTTCTGTTGAGCCGTGATCTGAGTCACGTTATTACACAGACATGGAATGTACCAACGTCTTTTTTCAATCTGCACACTTTTAGTTTTGTGATCCCTGTGGGACTTGAACCCGTGACCTTGGCATCGCTAGCACCACACTGTAACCATCTGAGCAAGACAGCACCATGACTGAGTTCTGATCTGTGTTCCAATGAGTTTTAACGGACCTCTGTCCCACAGCCCTGCTTGCCCATCCTCCAGGGCTACCTGGCTAAAGTTCTGGATATCCTGTTGGGCGTTTCCTTCGGATTCGCTGCTCTGGCTGTGAGCACGCATTCTTTACCGCGCACCTTTCACACCTTACACATCAAACTGTCAGTTGAATATCTCTACTAGTCCCTGGCTTGCTGTCACCCACCTCGTTGTGTTTAATTCATGTTGTTGTGTTGTTCTCCCAGCTCCTGGGAGCGGTGATGTCTGCCGTCCTGCTGGCTCAGCTGAGGAGCTCTACCGTAGAGGTTCCTGTGCTGTTCAGCGTCAGCTCTCACCTGTCCAAGTTCAGCTTCGGTGCCCACCCGCCCAAGTACAGCGAGCTTTACAACGAGCCTGAGAAGGCCGAGAAGTGAAAAGCAGGCTGAGTTTCAGGATGTGGTTAGGTAGATGACATGGTTTAGGCTGGCTCAGCATATAAATATAACTACTAGAATGGTTAAAGCCCCACAGACCCACAGGCTCAGCATAGAAATACAACTACTAGAATGGTTAAAGCCCCAAAGAACTCGACACTATGACTGGACAACCATGGGGTATGATCAATATAGTTGAATGGGGATTGTCTTTCTAGTAATCTATTTCTATGGTGTCCAGACTCACACTGTTTCCCTTCCACATCTTCTTCTTCTGGTTGTTTGTTTGTTTTTCAACGAGAGGTCTCCTTAACTCTCTTACTGACTGTCAAACCAAAAGGAAGGTGCTACTTCCTGCTGTGTCATTTGCTTTGAGTTGTACGTTGAAGAGAATCACCACCGGTGGTTTTATACATATGCAGGGAGTTCTTAGTAAAATGGTTGCGAAACGTTATGTTTTATTTGCAGAATGAGACACAATGAACTGGCAGGGCGTCTTTAAAAAGAGGATCATACAGAGAGAGTAAGGACAGAATGTCATTTCCATATGACTTTGAATGTCAAATCATTTGCCTTGTAACTGCAATTATTAAAGGGAAACGAAAGTGGAGGTTGACGAAGGGATACGGAAAAATCAATATCTGTAGCTGACACACAAGTCCTTTGTTTTTTGCAATGAAATTAAAAATGTTAAATGTTTTGCTATGAACTGTAAATCCTTATATGAAATATACCACATGCCAACTGTCTTGCTCTATTTTTCTAAATAAAGCATCTGTCTTCTACATGTGTCTCTTTTGTACAAATATATTAGAATTTGGAACTTATTTACAACTCTTTTGAGGAATATATTAGAATTTTGAAATGAATTCCTCTTGAGAAAACATTCAATTTTAGAAGCTTTGCAAAGTAAGATATAATTATGTTGAATTAAAAACACTAGAAGTTCTTGTCTATAAAATTGGAGCTATTGAGTGAGAGAAGAGGAGAAAACCCTGACTAAAACACCTGAGGAAAGATGAACGGAGGGAGGAAGGGTGCAGAGGAGAAAGATGAAGCAATAAGAAAGATGAAGGGAGGGAGGGTGCAGGGGAGAAAGATGAAGGGAGGGAGGGTGCAGAGAAGAAAGATGAAGTTGGAAGACAGTAAGCTGAGAGGAATGAGAGAGGCTGGAGAGAGAGTTAGCCCGGACAGAGATGGCAAAAGAGTGGAGTGAGAGGTTGTTGCATCTGTTAGAAAGACATGGAGAATATCCTTACAGATCTGAAGAAAGAGGGAGGAGACGAATCAAGAATCAAAATATACAAATATGGAGAAAATAGAACACAGAACTTAGGGAGATGGAGCAAGAGATGAAGAGGATAGAATCAGAGATGGAGAGGATAGAATCAGAGATTGAGAGGTTAGAATCAGACGGAGAGGTTAGAATCAGACAGAGAGGTTAGAATCAGAGATGGAGAGGTTAGAATCAGAGATGAAGAGGATAGAATCAGAGATGAAGAGGATAGAATCAGAGATGAAGAGGATAGAATCAGAGATGGAGAGGATAGAATCAGAGATGGAGAGGATAGAATCAGAGATGGAGAGGATAGAATCAGAGATGGAGAGGATAGAATCAGAGATGAAGAGGATAGAATCAGAGAAGGAGAGGATAGAATCAGAGATGGAGAGGATAGAATCAGAGATGGAGAGGATAGAATCAGAGATGGAGAGGATAGAATCAGAGAAGGAGAGGATAGAATCAGAGATGGAGAGGATATAATCAGAGATGAAGAGAATAGAATCAGAGATGGAGAGGATAGAATCAGAGATGGAGAGGATATAATCAGAGATGGAGAGGTTAGAATCAGAGATGGAGAGGATAGAATCAGAGAAGGAGAGGTTAGTACGTAGAGAAAGAAGAGAAAGAGAAAGAGTTGAAGGGGGTGAGACGGCAACGGACAAGACTGCAGATAGAGAGAGAGGGGCAGATAGAGAGAGAGGGGAAGATAGAGAGAGAGGGGCAGATAGAGAGAGAGGGGTAGATAGAGAGAGAGGGGCAGATAGAGAGAGAGGGGCAGATAGAGAGAGAGGGGTAGATAGAGAGAGAGGGGCAGATAGAGAGAGAGAGGGGCAGATAGAGAGAGAGAGGCAGATAGAGAGAGGGGCAGATAGAGAGAGAGGGGCAAATAGAGAGAGAGGGGCAGATAGAGAGAGAGGCTGAACAGTGTGGGGGGGATGAAGGTTGAGAGGAAGTTCTTTAAATATGAAAATTGTGAGATCAACTCTATGAATAAAATATACAAAGTGAGAAAGACGATGATGGAGAATGAAAGGAGGAAGATGAATGAGGTTATGGCAGAGAATAAGAATAAAGAATAGAAGATGGAGACAGAGATGAAGGGCCTGAAGGAGGAGAGGAGGAAGGTAAGAGAGCGTAGTAAGAAAGAGGAGAGAGGAGAGAGTGGCGTTAAGAGAGAGAGAGAGAGAGAGAGAGAGAGAGAGAGAGAGAGAGAGAGAGAGAGAGAGAGAGAGAGAGACATGCATTAGGAGGACAGTTGTGGGACACAGTGTGATACAGAGACAAAGGAGAGAGGACAGAGAAAGGGAGAAAGAGATGGAGGATGACCCCAGGGAGAGGATGACCCCAGAGAGAGGAAGACCCCAGAGAGAGGATGACCCCAGAGAGAGGATGACCCCAGAGAGAGGATGACCCCAGGGAGAGGATGACCCCATGGAGAGGCTGACCCCAGAGAGAGGATGACCCCAGAGAGAGGATGACCCCAGGGAGAGGATGACCCCAGAGAGAGGATGACCCCAGAGAGAGGATGACCCCAGAGAGAGGATGACCCCAGAGAGAGGATGACCCCAGACATAGGATGACCCCAGGGAGAGGATGACCCCAGGGAGAGGATGACCCCAGAGAGAGGATGACCCCAGAGAGAGGATGACCCCAGAGAGAGGATGACCCCAGAGAGAGGATGACCCCAGGGAGAGGATGACACCCAGAGAGAGGATGACCCCAGGGAGAGGATGACCCCAGAGAGAGGATGACCCCAGAGAGAGGATGACCCCAGGGAGATGTAGAATGAGAGCAGAAGACATGCATTTGAGAGAGACCAGTGGTATCCCTCAGAAGGAGATGAGGCCGGTTCATATCCATGCAGGTGTGATCATGCATGGTGAGACGTGTGACATCACAGAGGAAGAAGGTGAGACAGTATCTGCCTCCCAAAATGGCACCCCTTGCCCTACATAGTGCACTACTTTTGACCAGAGCAAAAAGAGTGCACTATATCAGAAATAGGGTGCTATTTGGGACTGAGATATTGTAGCTGGAATGGTAACGCCACAGGCCCATAAAGCCATTTCAGACTTGTCTTTTTAGTTGGAGACCAATTCTTCTATCATCCCATTACCATGGCAATGAACAGAAACAGACAGGAAATCACTTAGTGACGAGCCTACCAGGGTTTAGGTTTCTACTTAAACAGTCATCTCTGACACTCAGAAATAAAATCACCTGCCTCTGTCCACGAGTGATTACTTGCATAGTAAACATGGCTAGTTGTTGATCAGTTTGATGTGTAGGATTTATAAAGTGATATCTGCTTCCCTCTTGTGGTCGAAAAAGGTAATTGCAGTGAACCGAAGCACCACCAGAGTGGGTGAACTGGGCAAAGACTAAGCAAGGAGTTGCTGAGACCACCGCAGTCACACAACTAAATACATCAGGCTGCTTTGTAATAGTGTCCAGGTAGTTATTAAAAACTGAGTAGCAGTTTATGTTAGTTAGAGTTGGAAAAATGAATGAAAGTGTTATTCCATCTGTGAGGTGAAGTTTAATAAGCACAGCTGGGTCATGCAGCAAGACAAGGATCCAAAACACACAATCAAGTCTACATGAAAATGGCTAAAGAAGCGACACATTTGAAGTCTAGGAACGGCCTTGTCAAAGTCCAGACCTGATCCCAACTGAGATGTTGTAGCAGAACTGGAAACGAGGAGTTCATGCTTGAAAACCAACAAATGTCGCTGAGTTACAGCAGTTCTGCCTGGAAGAGTGGGCCAACATTCATCCACAGCGATGTGAGAGACTGATCAACAACTACAGGAAGTGTTTGGTTGCAGTCATTGCAGATAAAGGTAGAACAACCAGTTACTTAGTGTAAGGGGACAAATACTTTCTTCACACAGGGGCATTGGGTGAGGCAGAACTTTGTTAATTAAATAAGTATGTTATTGTTGTGTTAATTGTTCACTCAGGTTCCCTTTATCTAATATTAGGTTTCGGTTGAAGATCTGATAACATTCAATATCAGAAATATGGAAAATAGAGAAAATTAGAAAGGGGGCAAATACTTTTTCTCTGCATTGTGGTAAAATATGTCATTTACAATCTACAGTTCTTCTGTGGGTTTTCTTTCTATCAGACAGTAAACAGTTGTAGTGAAGCAGAAGTAATTAGAAAAGCAAGAAGAGATGAGGAAGAGAGGTGGAAGAGAAGAGGAAGAGAGGAGGAAGACAGGAGGAAGAGAGGTGGAAGAGAAGAGGAAGAGAAGAGGAAGAGAGGAGGAAGAGAGGTTGAAGAGAGGAGGAAGAGAGGGGGAAGAGAGGAGGAAGAGAGGAGGAAGAAAGGGGGAGGAGAGGAGGAAGAGAGGAGGAAGAGAGGTGGAAGAGAAGTGGAAGAGAAAAGGAAGAGAGGAGGAAGAGAGGAGGAAGAGAGGGGGAAGAGAGGAGGAAGAGAGGAGGAAGAGAGGTGGAAGAGAGGGGGATGAGAAAAGGAAGAGAGGAGGAAGAGAGGAGGAAGAGAGGGGGAAGAGAGGAGGAAGAGAGGAGGAAGAGAGGTGGAAGAGAGGGGGATGAGAGGAGGAAGAGAGGAGGAAGAGAGGGGGAAGAGAGGAGGAAGAGAGGAGGAAGAGAGGTGGAAGAGAAGTGGAAGAGAAGAGGAAGAGAGGAGGAAGAGAGGAGGAAGAGAGCAGAAAGAGAGGAGGAAGAGAGGGGGAAGAGAGGAGGAAGAGAGGAGGAAGAGAGGAGGAAGAGAGGTGGAAGAGAAGTGGAAGAGAAGAGGAAGAGAGGAGGAAGAAAGGGGGAGGAGAGGAGGAAGAGAGGAGGAAGAGAGGTGGAAGAGAAGTGGAAGAGAAAAGGAAGAGAGGAGGAAGAGAGGAGGAAGAGAGGGGGAAGAGAGGAGGAAGAGAGGAGGAAGAGAGGTGGAAGAGAGGGGGATGAGAAAAGGAAGAGAGGAGGAAGAGAGGAGGAAGAGAGGGGGAAGAGAGGAGGAAGAGAGGAGGAAGAGAGGTGGAAGAGAGGGGGATGAGAGGAGGAAGAGAGGAGGAAGAGAGGGGGAAGAGAGGAGGAAGAGAGGAGGAAGAGAGGTGGAAGAGAAGTGGAAGAGAAGAAGAAGAGAGGAGGAAGAGAGGAGGAAGAGAGCAGAAAGAGAGGAGGAAGAGAGGGGGAAGAGAGGAGGAAGAGAGGAGGAAGAGAGGAGGAAGAGAGGTGGAAGAGAAGTGGAAGAGAAGAGGAAGAGAGGAGGAAGAGAGGAGGAAGAGAGGGGGAAGAGAGGAGGAAGAGAGGAGGAAGAGAGGGGGAAGAGAGGAAGAAGAGAGGTGCAAGAGAGGGGGAAGAGAGCAGAAAGAGAGGGGCAAGAGAGGAGGAAGAGAGGGGGAAGAGAGGAGGAAGAGAGGTGGAAGAGAGGTGGAAGAGAGGAGGAAGAAAGGAGGAAAAGAGGAGGAAGAGAGGTGGAAGAGAGGAGGAAGAGAGGAGGAAGAGAGGTGGAAGAGAAGTGGAAGAGAGGAGGAAGAGAGGATGAAGAGAGGTGGAAGAGAGGAGGAAGAGAGCAGAAAGAGAGGAGGAAGAAAGGAGGAAGAGAGGAGGAAGAGAGGAGGAAGAGAGGATGGAAGAGAGGGGGAAGAGAGGAGGAAATAGAGGAGGAAGAGAGGAGGTAATAGAGGAGGAAGAGAGGATGAAATAGAGGAGGAGGAGAGGAGGAAGAGAGGTAAAGAGAGGAGGAAGAAAGGAGGAAGAGAGGAGGAAGAGAGGAGGAAAAGAGGTGGAAGAGAGGTGGAAGAGAGGAGGAAGAGAGGGGGAAGAGAGGTGGAAGAGAGGAGGAAGAGAGGAGGAAGAGAGGTGGAAGAGAGGAGGAAGAGAGCGGAAAGAGAGGGGGAAGAGAGGTGGAAGAGAGGAGGAAGAGAGGAGGAAATAGAGGAGGAAGAGAGGATGAAGAGAGGAGGAAATAGAGGAGGAAGAGAGGAGGGAATAGAGGAGGAAGAGATGAGGAAGATAGGAGGAAGAGAGGCGGAAGAGAGGAGGAAGAGAGCAGAAAGAGAGGGGGAAGAGAGGAGGAAGAGAGGTGGAAGAGAGGAAGAAGAGAGGTGGAAGAGAGGAGGAAGAGAGGAGGAAGAGAGGTGGAAGAGAGGAGGAAGAGAGGTGGAAGAGAGGAGGAAGAGAGGAGGAAGAGAGGTGGAAGAGAAGTGGAAGAGAAGAGGAAGAGAGGAGGAAGAGAGGAGGAAATAGAGGAGGAAGAGAGGAGGAAGAGAGGTGGAAGAGAGGAGGAAATAGAGGAGGAAGAGAGGAGGAAGAGAGGAGGTAATAGAGGAGGAAGAGAGGATGAAATAGAGGAGGAGGAGAGGAGGAAGAGAGGAGGAAGAGGGGAGGAAATAGAGGAGGAAGAGGAGAGGTGGAAGAGAGGAGGAAGAGAGGTGGAAGAGAGGAGGAAGAGAGGTGGAAGAGAGGAAGAGAGGTGGAAGAGAGGAGGAAGAGAGGAGGAAATAGAGGAGGCAATAGAGGAGGAAGTAGAGGGGGAAGAGAGGAGGAAATAGAGGAGGAAGAGAGGAGGAAATATAGGAGGAAGAGAGGAGGGAATAGAGGAGGAAGAGAGGAGGGAATAGAGGAGGAAGAGAGGAGGGAATAGAGGAAGAAATAGAGGAAGAGAGGAGGAAGAGGGATGGAAGAGAGGAGGAAATAGAGGAGGAAGAGAGGAGGAAGAGAGGTGGAAGAGAGGAGGAAGAGAGGAGGCAATAGAGGAGGAAGAGAGGGGGAAGAGAGGAGGAAATAGAGGAGGAAGAGAGGAGGCAATATAGGAGGAAGCAGAGAGGAAATAGAGGAGGAAGAGAGGAGGAAATAGAGGAGGAAGAGAGGAGGAAGAGAGGTGGAAGAGAGGAGGAAGAGAGGAGGAAATAGAGGAGGCAATAGAGGAGGAAGAGAGGAGGTAATATAGGAGGAAGAGAGGAGGGACTAGAGGAGTAAGAGAGGAGGAAATAGAGGACGAAATAAAGGAGGAAGAGAGGAGGAAATAGAGGAGGAAAATAGGAGGAAGAGAGGAGGAAGAGAGGAGGAAGAGAGGAGGAAGAGAAATAAAGAGGAAAAGAGAAAACATCAGATAAAGGAGAATAGATTTTCAAAAATAAATAAATGTAATTTAACTTGTGAGAGATTACTGGAGAAATATTTGATATTTTTTGTATGTTCTTTATTTCTTTATCTATTCAAAAGAAGCTAATAGGTAATAGGTTACAGTGGTGCTATTCACAGGACCAATTTGCTGCAGTGTATTGGAAATGGCTGTTCTGTTATATACAGTGAGCACCAAATGTATTGGGACAGTGGCATTGTTACGTTCCCCAGTTTCTGTGTTGTTGTGGGTTTATATGTGTGTGTGTGTGTGTGTGTGTGTGTGTGTGTGTGTGTGTGTGTGTGTGTGCGTGCGTGCGTGCGTGCGTGTGTGTTTCAGGAAATGGAATCCTGGATTCCTCAAGCAGCTGATTGGTCAGCCCCATCGATGATTGGAACGCCCCCCCCCCCCCGGCAGGGGAAACAACATCTCTTGTTAGTCTGTGAAAAGTTTTGTTGAAAGTATTTTTGTAGTCGCTACTTCTGAGGTATGTGTATGCCAATAGGACTTAGAGTTCTTTGATTATTGAAATGGTTCACTATAAGCTAGTAATTATTCTGTTTTATTTGTTCCCGGGGGGGGGGGGGGGGGGGACGCAACTTGGGAATGTTTAGGCAAGAGGCCTGCGGGCATACATAACCCGTAGTATTTAATCTGTCTATGCACACTAGGTAAGACCTGGGCGGACCACCCCCTGTATTTGGTTAGCGCGCCAGGTGGTGCTAAAGGCTAGGTAAGACCAGGGCGGACCACCCCCTGTATTTGGTTAGCGCACCAGGTGGTGCTAAAGGCTAGGTAAGACCTGGGCGGACCACCCCCTGTATTTGGTTAGCGCACCAGGTGGTGCTAAAGGCTAGGTAAGACCTGGGCGGACCACCCCCCTGTATTTGGTTAGCGCACCAGGTGGTGATAAAAGTTAGGTAAGTAGTGGGAAGGCGGGTAAGGTAGGAGACAGGACTCTTTTACTTTCTTTGTTTTGGTTCCGTCCAGCCCCTTTTCCCCACTTTACCCTGTTATTAAGGAAGAATAAATTCCCCGTAAACTGTTTGTTTTTCTCTGCAGATTATTTTGTGCCCAATATAAATGAATGGTAAATAATATATTGTGTCATTTTGGAGTCACTTGTATTGTAAATAGGAATAGAATATGTGTCTGAACACTCATACATTAATGTGGATCTTACCATGGCTACGTATAGTCTTGAATGAATTGTGAATAATGATGAGTGAAAGGTAGGGTCAAATATCATACCCCCAAGACATGCTAACCTCTCACCATTACAATAACAGGGGAGGTTAGCATTTTATATCATACCCCCAAGACATGCTAACCTATCACCCTTACCAATAACAGGGGAGGTTAGCATTTTATATCATACCCCCAAGACATGCTAACCTCTCACCATTACAATATCAGGGGAGGTTAGCATTTTATATCATACCCCCAAGACATGCTAACCTCTCACCGTTACAATAACAGGGGAGGTTATCATTTTATATCATACCCCCAAGACATGCTAACCTCTCACCATTACAATAACAGGGGAGGATAGCATTTTATATCATACCCCCAAGACGTGCTAACCTCTCACCATTACAATAACAGGGGAGGTTAGCATTTTATATTATACCCCCAAGACATGCTAACCTCTCACCATTACCAATAACAAGGGAGGTTAGCATTTTATATCATACCCCCAAGACATGCTAACCTCTCACCATTACCAATAACAGGGGAGGTTAGCATTTTATATCATACCCCCAAGACATGCTAACCTCTCACCATTACCAATAACAGGGGAGGATAGCATTTTATATCATACCCCAAGACATGCTAACCTCTCACCATTACAATAACAGGGGAGGTTAGCATTTTATATCATACCCCCAAGACATGCTAACCTATCACCATTACAATAACAGGGGAGGTTAGCATTTTATATCATACCCCAAAGACATGCTAACTTCTCACCATTACAATAACAGGGGAGGTTAGTATTTTATATCATACCCCAAAGACATGCTAACTTCTCACCATTACAATAACAGGGGAGGTTAGCATTTGGGGGGGGGGGTGATATTTGTGCCTCTGTAACTTTCTCACTCATCGTTAATCACGATTCATTCAGGACTATTCATTAAAACATATTTTATTTACAATAACAGTGACTCCAACATGACAGAATACATTGAGTCACTGTCCCAATACTTTCAGAGTTCACTGTAGCGCATGGTGGTCAATGCAATGTCTACAGTGCTGCTTGCATGGACGTTTAGTCTCTAGACGTTTGGTTTCTGGATGGACGACACTTTACTGTGGAAATACAATCTAGCAATTTATCTGTGTACAATCAGACATGATTTAATAATGTAAACAACAAAGCTCATCTCAGAAAGCTGATTACAAGCCGTATTGACAGAAGACAGAGGAGGGAATGATATTGTCAGTGTGGGGTTGGAGCAGAGCTTCCTTATTACGTTGGCTTGCTTCCCAAACGGCACCCTATTCCCTATGTAGTGCACTATTTGTGACCAGAACCTTATGGGCTAGTAGAGAAGAGGGTACCATTTGGGACGCAGCACATTCATTTTGTCAGAGCGTCTAGAGCAGAACTTCCCTATTACAGTGCTTCATAATGTCTCACTCTAAAGGTCACAATAAGGTCACACTAAGGTCACACTAAGGTCACACTAAGGACACTTCTTACTCTTCTAGCCTGAATTTAAAGGGGGGGAAAAGGTAGGACTTTCATTCTTAGTTAAAAGCTTGATACGTTACTAATCTAATTTGAGTTAAAAATCGTGATGTTTTGCTCCGTTTTAATGGACTTCATCAGAATGACCAGAAAAGCTATGGACAGACGAAACTTTATTATGATTTAATAAATGTTATACACAAATGAGATAAATAAAGCATCATGTTTTTAACTGTGAGCAGTGAGTTGTGCCTTTTCATTCCGAACACTCATATTATTTTTTTGGGTTCCACCTCATCTCACGTTGTTCGAGGACCTTCTGCTCCTCGCCTCTCGCCAGGATGCCAAAAACTGAAACGCTGACCTCATCCCTGGTTATGGGTAGAAGGTCGTCGGTTCAACTCCCGCAACTCCCTCCACATGGCGAATTGCCTGGAATTGAGGTGTGAAACGATATCCATCTTCTATAGTCTCAGGAACTTCAGTACACTGCACCTTCTTGACCTGACGAATCATCACGACGGATAACACTTGCCCAATCAACTGTGGGAAGGATATTACAAAATTATATTACCCATAACACAGTATGGCTGGAATTCAATCAAACATGGGAGGGACGGGTAAATCAGGAATAAACTAATAAAAAATGACAAAGGAGTTAAATTGAGTTTGGTTGAATATTTGTTATGTATAATGTATTAGTAAAATTATTAAAAATAATTCCATACAGCATAAACACCAAATCCAAAGAAGAATCCAAGTACGGTCTTAAAAGCAGAGTCGAAGTTCTTCAAGATGAGAGGACCACAGGGCTGAGAGGAGAGACACATCCATTGATATGTACATTCATTGGGCCATTACATATACAGTAAAAGGAGGACTCTAGTCTAGAAGGATATCACTTTGTTTGTAAAACAAAAACTAAGGTAATATCCAGGAGCCAAGACCAAGATGTATACTAGGACATTTGTCCCAAGACCCAGTGAGTTGAGACCATGACAAGTTAAAGACTGAATTTATGTGGTCTTGAGTGGTCCATGACCAAGATCACTAGATCAAGAGTTCATGGGCCCTTTCTTCAATTGTAAGAAACTCAAGTAGAGTAGAGTAGAGTAGAGTAGAGTAGAGTAGAGTAGAGTAGAGTAGGGTACAGTAGAGTAGAGTAGGGTACAGTAGAGTAGAGTAGGGTACAGTAGAGTACAGTGGAGTAGAGTAGAGTAGAGTAGAGTAGGGTACAGTAGAGTAGAGTAGAGTAGGGTACAGTGGAGTAGGGTACAGTGGAGTAGGGTACAGTAGAGTAGGGTACAGTGGAGTAGGGTACAGTGGAGTAGGGTACAGTAGAGTAGGGTACAGTAGAGTAGGGTACAGTGGAGTAGGGTACAGTAGAGTAGGGTACAGTAGAGTAGGGTACAGTAGAGTAGGGTACAGTAGAGTAGGGCCCAGTAGAGTAGGGTACAGTGGAGTAGGGTACAGTAGAGTACAGTACGGTAGAACAGAGTAGGGTAGGTTGCAGTAGACACAGTAGAGTAGGGTACAGTAGAGTAGGGTAGGGTACAGTATAGTAGAGCAGGGTACAGTATAGTAGAGTAGGGTACAGTATAGTAGAGCAGGGTATAGCAGAGTAGGGTACAGCATAGTAGAGTAGGGTACAGCATAGTAGAGTAGGGTACAGTATAGTAGGGTACAGTATAGTAGAGTAGGGTACAGTAGAGTGGAGTACAGCATAGTAGAGTAGGGTACAGCATAGTAGAGTAGAGTAGGGTACAGTATAGTAGAGTAGGGTACAGCATAGTAGAGTAGGGTACAGCATAGTAGAGTAGGGTACAGTATAGTAGAGTAGGGTACAGTATAGTAGAGTAGGGTACAGTATAGTAGAGTAGGGTACAGTATAGTAGAGTAGGGTACAGTAGAGTAGAGTAGGGTACAGTAGAGTAGAGTAGGGTACAGTATAGTAGAGTAGGGTACAGTATAGTAGAGTAGGGTACAGTATAGTAGAGTAGGGTACAGTATAGTAGAGTAGGGTACAGTATAGTAGAGTAGGGTACAGTAGAGTAGAGTAGGGTAAAGGTGTTTGTTTGTGTTTCTATGTTGTGACATCTGCTGATATAAAAAACTTTATAAATCAATTGTGTTCATTGATAGGTGAAAGTAGAAACAGTAGAGTGCAGTAGGGTACAGTAGAGTAGGGTACAGTAGAGTAGGGTGGGGTGGGGTAGGGTAGGGTACAGTAGAAGTGCAGTAGGGTACAGTAGAGTAGGGTACAGTAGAGTAGGGTGGGGTGGGGTAGGGTAGGGTACAGTAGACACAGTAGAGTAGGGTACAGTAGAGTAGGGTACAGTAGAGTAGGGTAGGGTGCAGTAGAAACAATAGAGTAGGGTACAGTAGAGTAGGGTATGGTGGGGTAGGGTAGGGTGCAGTAGAGTAGGGTGCAGTAGAGTAAGGTATGGTGGGGTAGGGTAGGGTGCAGTAGAAACAGTAGAGTAGGGTACAGTAGAGTAGGGTATGGTGGGGTAGGGTAGGGTGCAGTAGAAACAGTAGAGTAGGGTACAGTAGAGTAGGGTATGGTGGGGTAGGGTAGGGTGCAGTAGAGTAGGGTGCAGTAGAGTAGGGTATGGTGGGGTAGGGTACAGTAGAAATAGTAGAGTAGGGTACAGTAGAGTAGGGTATGGTGGGGTAGGGTAGGGTGCAGTAGAGTAGAGTAGGGTATGGTGGGGTAGGGTAGGGTACAGTAAAGTAGGGTGCAGTAAAGTAGGGTGCAGTAGAGTAGGGTACAATAGAGTACAGTAGAGTAGGGTAGGGTGGGGTAGGGTGCAATAGAATAGAGTAGGGTAGAGTAGGGTAGGGCAGGGCAGGGCAGGGTAGGGTAGAGTAGTGTAGGGTTCAGTAGGGTAGGGTAGAGTAGCGTAGGGTACAGTAGAGTAGAGTAGGGTATGGTGGTGTAGGGTGCAGTAGAGTAGGGTACAGTGGAGTACAGTAGAGTAGAGTACAGTTGAGTAGGGTACGGTGGGGTAGGGTATGGTGGGGTAGGGTGCAGTAGAGTAGAGTAGAGTGGGGTAGAGTAGAGTAGAGTAGAGTAGGGTAGGGTAGGGTAGAGTAGGGTAGGGAAGGGTATGGTACATTATAGTAGAGTAGGGTACAGTAGAGTAGGGTAGGGTACAGTAGGGTAGAGTAGAGTAGAGTAGAGTACAGTAGAGTAGAGTAGGGTCCAGTAGGGTAAAGTAGAGTAGCGTAGGGTACAGTAGAGTAAGGTAGGGTATGTTGGGGTAGGGTACAGTAGAGTAGGGTGGGATACAGTAGGGTACAGTAGAGTAGGGTACAGTAGAGTAGGGAAGGGTACAGTAGATTAGGGTGGGATACAGTAGGGTAGGGTAGGGGAAGAGTAGGGTACAGTAGAGTAGAGTAAAGTAGAGTAGGGAAGGGTACAGTAAAGTATGGCAGGGTAAAGTAGAGTAAAGTCGGGTGCAATAGAGTAGAGTTCAGTAAAGTAGGGTAGGATACAGTAGGGTCAGGTAGAATACAGTAGGGTAGGGTAGGGGAAAAGTAGAGTAGGGTACAGTAGAGTAGGGTACAGTAGAGTAGGGTACAGTTAGGTAGGGTACAGTAGAGTAGGGTACAGTTAGGTAGGGTACAGTACAGTAGGGCGCAATAGAGTAGGGTTCAGTAAAGTATGGTACAGTACAGTAGAGTACAGTAAAGTAGGGTTAATTAGGGTAGGGTAGAGTAGTGTAGGGTACAGTAGAGTAGGATACAGTAGGGTAGAGTGCAGTAGAGTAGGGTAGGGTACAGTAGGGTACAGTAGAGTAGGGTACAGTAGAGTAGGGTACAGTAGAGTAGGGTACAGTAGGGTACAGTAGAATAGGGTACAGTAGAGTAGGGTACAGTAGAGTAGGGTACAGTAGAGTAGAGTAGGGTACAGTAGAGTAGGGTACAGTAGAGTAGGGTACAGTAGAGTAGGGTACAGTATGGTAGAGTAGGGTACAGTAGAGTAGGGTACAGTAGAGTAGGGTACAGTAGAGTAGGGTACAGTAGGGTAGAATAGTGTACAGTAGAGTAGGGTACAGTAGGGTAGAGTAGGGTACAGTAGAGTAGGCTACAGTAGGGTAGAGTAGGGTACAGTAGAGTAGGGTACAGTAGGGTGGAGTAGGGTACAGTAGAGTAGGGTAGAGTACAGTACAGTACAGTACAGTAGAGTAGGGTACAGTAGAGTAGGGTACAGTAGAGTAGGGTACAGTAGAGTAGAGTACAGTAGAGTAGAGTCCAGTAGAGTAGGGGCCAGTAGAGTAGGGTAGGGTCCAGTAGGGTACAGTAGGGTACAGTAGAGTAGGGTACAGTAGAGAATGATTCCTCAAAATGTACCGTATTTTAGAATTAATTTACTGTGCCTTCGGAAAGTATTCAGAGAAAAAACGTATTCAATTGTTATTTTTCTCATCAATCTACACACATTAACCCATAACGACAATGCAAAAAAAAACGTTTTTAGAAATGTTAGCAAATTTATATAAAAAAATAAACCCCGAAATATCACTTTTACATAAGTATTCAGACCCTTTACTGAAGACTTTATTGAAGAACCTTTGGCAGCGATTACAGCCTTGAGTCTTCTTAGGAATGACGCTACAAGCTTGGCACACCTGTATTTGGGGAGTTCCTCTCATTCTTCTCTGCAGATCCTCTCAAGCACTGTCAGGTTGGATGGGGAGCATCGCTGCACAGCTATTTTCAGATCTCTCCAGAGATGTTCGATCAGGTTCAAGTCCGGGCTCTGACTGGGCCACTCAAGGACATTCAGAGACTTGTCCCAAAGCCACTCCTGCATTGTCTTGACTGTGTCCTTAGGGCCGTTGTCCTGTTGGAAGGTGAACCTTCACCCCAGTCTGAGGTCCTGAGCGCCTTGGAGCAGGTTTTCATCAAGGATCTCGCTGTACTTTGCTCCATTCATCTTTCCCTCGATCCTGACTAATCTCTCAGTCGCTACCTCTGAAAAACATCCCCACAGCATGATGCTATCGCCACCATGCTTCACCGTAGGGATGGTGCCAGGTTTCCTCAAGACGTGACACTTGGCATTCAGGCCAAAGAGTTTAATCTTGGTTTCATCAGATCAGAGAATCTTGTTTCTCATGGTCTGAGAGTCCTTTAGGTGCCTTTTGGCAAACTCTAAGCCGGCTGTCATGTGCCTTTTACTGAGGAGTGGTTTCAATCTGGCCACTCTGCCACAAAGGCCTAATTGGTGGAGTGCTGCGGAGATGGTTGTGCTCCTGGAAGTGTCTCCCATCTCCACAGAGGAACTCTGGAGCTCTGTCACCTCCCTGACCAAGGCACTTCTCCCCAAGTTGCTCAGTAATGCCGGCCGTCGCTAGGAAGAGTCTTGGTGATTTCAAACTTCCTCCATTTAAAAATGATGGAGGCCACTGTGTTCTTGGGGGCTTCAATGCTGCAGAAATGTTTTGCTACCCTTCCCCAGATCTGTGCCTCGACACAATCCGGTCTCGGAGCTCTACGGACAATTCCTTCGACATCATGGCTTGGTTTTTGCTCTGACATGCACTGTTAACTGTGGGGCCTTATATAGACAGGTGTGTGCCTTTCCAAATCATGACCAATCAGTTGAAATTACCACAGGTGGACTCCAATCAAGTTGAAGAAACATCTCAAGGATAATCCATGGGCTCCCGAGTGGTGCAGTGGTCTAAGTCACTGCATCTCAGGGCTAAAAGTGTCACTACAGACCCTTGTTCGATTCCAGGCTGTATCACAACCGGCCGTGATTGGGAGACCCACAGGGCCGCACACAATTGGTCCAGCGTCGTACTGGTTTGAGTTTGGCCGTGGTAGGCTGTCATTGTAAATAAGAATTTGTTCTTAACTGACTTGACTTGTTAAATAAATAAAGGTAAAATAAAAACAATGGAAACAGGATTCACCTGAGCTCAATGTCGAGTCTCATAGCAAAGGATCTGAATACTTATGTAAATAAGGTATTTCTGTTGGTTTTATTTTTAATACATTTGCCAAAATTTCTACAAACCTGTTTTCACTTTGTCATTATGGGGTATTGTGTGTAGATTAACGAGTAAATAGTTTTTATTTAAATCCATTTTAAAATAAGGCTTTAATGTAACATAATGTGGACAAAGGGAAGGGGTCTGAATACTTTCCAGATGCATTGCATAGTGTTGTTTTGGCTGACGTGAAGAAGCATTACCTCTCTGTAGATCCACATCATTTCAGATTTGTCAGATCTTCCCTGAAGTAACAATGAACGCAAGAAAAAAAGTTTCAAAATAACATTATTGGATTAAAATTTCTTTGACATACAGTACCAGTCAATAGTTTGGACACACCTACTCATTCAAGGGTTTTTCTTTATTTGGACTATTATCTACATTGTAGAATAATAGTGAAGACATCACAACTATGAAATAATACATATGGAATCATGTAGTAACCAAAAAAGTGTTAAAGAAATCAAAATATATTTTGTATTTGAGATTCTTCAAAGTAGCCACCCTTTGCCTTGATGACAGCTTTGCACACTCTTGGCATTCCCTTGACCAGCTTCATGAGGTAGTCACCTGGAATGCATTTTAATTAACATGTGTGCCTTGATAAAAGTTAATTTGTGGAATTGCTTTCCTTCTTATTGTTTTTAAGTCAATCAGTCGTGTTGTGACAAGGTAGGGGTGGTATACAGAAGATAGCCCTATTTGGTAAAATACCATATTATGTTAAGAACAGCTCAATCAAATAAGCAAAGAGAAACAACAGTCCATCAATACTTTAAGACATGAAGGTCAGTCAATCCGGAAAATGTCAAGAAATTTCTTCAAGCGCAGTCGCAAAATCCATCAAGCGCTATGATGAAACTGGCTCTCATGAGGACCGCCACAGGAAAGGAAGATCCAGAGTTGCCTCTGCTGCAGAGGATAAGTTCATTAGAGTTACCAGCCTCAGAAATTGTAGCCCAAATAAATGCTTCACAGAGTTCAAGTAACAGACACATCTCAACATCAACTGTTCAGAGGAGACTATGTGAATCAGGCATTCATGGTCAAATTGCTGCAAAGAAACCACTACTAAAGGACACCAATAATAAGAAGAGATTTGCTTGGGCCAAGAAACACGAGCAATGGACATTAGACCGATGGAAATCTGTCCTTTGGTCTAATGAGTTCAAATTTGAGATTTTTGGTTCCAACCGCTGTGTCTTTGTGAGACGCAGAGTAGGTGAATGGATGATATCTGCATGTATAGTTCCCAGCGTGGAGCATGGAGGAGGTGGTGTGATGGTTTGGGGGTGCTTTGCTGGTGACACTGTCAGTGATTTATTTAGAACTCAAGGCACACTTAACCAGCATGGCTACCACAGCATTCTGCAGCGATACGCCATCCCATCTGGTTTGCACTTGTTTTTCACCGTGGTTTGATTTGTTGAACACTTTTTTGGTTGCTACATGATTCCATATATGTTATTTCATAGTTTTTATGTCTTCACAATGTAGAAAATAGTAAAAATAAAGAAAGACCCTTGAATGAGTAGGTGTGTCCAAACATTTGACTGGTACTGTAAATTGTTTTTATTATATGTAACATTTTCTTCTTGTAATATTCCTAGTAATTTAATTAGTTGGTTGCCGGGAGTTATTCCTGCTCAAATAACATAGTTAGGATTAAAAACTCCTAGCCCCATTTAAAACAGCTGACGTTTTTTTTTTTTACTTACCCAGTTGCCGCCATCTTTAGTCGTTTGCACCTCCATACATTGGGACGGGTCTGACTTGAAACTAAAACATTTACAGGTCTCTGGAATCTTGCTATCCCAGTCGCTGTAACTCATTATTCCACAACACTTCCCCTGCAACAGCAAACACAGTTGTCAGTGAACACGAGGTGAGAAACAATGAACACGAGGTGAGAAACAGTGAACACAAGATGAACACGAGGTTAGAAACAGTGAACACAAGATGAACACAAGATGAACACGAGGTTAGAAACAGTGAACACAAGATGAACACAAGGTGAACACAAGATGAGAAACAGTGAACACAAGATGAACACAAGGTGAGAAACAGTGAACACAAGATGAACACAAGGTGAGAAACAATGAACACAAGATGAACACAAGGTGAGAAACAGTGAACACAAGATGAACACAAGATGAACACGAGGTTAGAAACAGTGAACACAAGATGAACACAAGATGAACACAAGATGAGAAACAGTGAACACAAGATGAACACAAGGTGAGAAACAGTGAACACAAGATGAACACAAGGTGAGAAACAATGAACACAAGATGAACACAAGGTGAGAAACAGTGAACACAAGATGAACACAAGATGAGAAACAGTGAACACAAGATGAGAAACAGTGAACACAAGATGAGAAACAGTGAACACAAGATGAACACGAGGTGAGAAACAGTGAACACAAGGTGAGAAACAGTGAGAAATGTATATTGCTAGTCTTACAAATTGATCATGACAGATTAAGACTTCTTTATGAATTGGGTTGCAAAATTCTGGTAACTTTTAAAAAATTCACAGGGTTTCCAGAAATCCTGTCTGGAAGATTCCCAGATTACGAAGGAAATGAGCATGAAATCCAGAATCCTGCATCCAGGATTTACGGAACACATGGGAATTTAGGGAAAGTTATTCAAATTTACCACCTATTTATGAATATTAATAATTGTGGACAATATGTAGACTTCCACAGTACTTGTACTTGTAGAGCCATGATAGTTTGTCGGTGCTCTGCATCAGCCATCATTTCTGATGTAATTGCAGGGAGGTTTTCTTTAATCAGTTGCATGGCCTTAAATAATGAGGGAAAAAATACACATTTTGAGAGGATTCGTCAATTTAAGATGCTTTTATATTTAATTTAAAGTGTTAATTAAGCCACAAAGTAAATGTGCAAAATATAAACTGTGAAATAATAATAAATAATAGCAATAGCTTGTGTCTACAGAACTTTCAAACCCTGCTGTATAACAGCTTAGTTTAAGATAAACAGTGTGAGTGATATATCGGCATAAAATCAATGCATTTAAAAAAATAAAATAATGTAACTATTGAAAAATTATGATTTTAATTTCACAGGACTTTTAAATATGTAAAGAAAAGTTTACCTCAGGCATTGAACGAGCCACTTTAAATCCAACAATGAGAAAAAGGATTGTTCCAAAGCCTATTATTCCAAGGAACTGAAAACAAAATACACATTTTCAGCAAACAAACAATTAGTAAATCATACATAATGATACAGTTTTATTTAATACATTTCTTTAAAATGTTATTTTATATTTTTTGCCACATTGAATTAAATAATGTTATTTATGCAACCATATTATTGTATGTTGCAGGAAAAGTTTGATTTGGTATTTGTATTATAGAAACACTATGGTTAATACAGGTTAATAATGTGATGTTTTTGAACTGTTTTGTATTGTGTCAATGAGATTCAAGTATTTACCACTCTCAGTATCACACTGTTCTCTTTGTATGCACCATATGCTCCAAGTAAAGAGAGCAGCACAGAAACAACTGCAGTGGATATAATCCATGTCAAGCCAATTGACTCTCCTTGGTCATGCTGGAAAACAGGGTCACAAGCATTGTCACTGGGTGGTGAGTCAGACTTAGGTTTTACAGTTGTTGTTTGTGTACTTAATTAGTTGGATAATTTCACCTCTGTATTATATGGTGCTGCGATCATTCCCAAAACCAATAGGACACACCCTGCAATCTAAAACACCATGGAAACCAGGTCACAATTTAGAATGCATCAATTAATACGTCAAGAAAAGTTAGAAACGTACACAACGAAAGTAGTCAAACAACAGAACTACTTTATAAAAAAACACAAAATAAAGAGGTTGAAAGACACAGGCAGAAAAATATATGAATAAACCAACAACAGGTACACTTAATGAACAATAAAATGTACGAGTTTATCTCATCTTAATATTGCTTACCCCTAACAACATGTTGAATCCAAAGAACAGCTGTTTCAGACATCTGTTGACCTGTGCCATTGTGAACAGAATCAAAGAGCAAAACACGCTGTTAAAAATGATGCTGGGCACACAGAGTATCTACTTGCTTGCTTATCTTGCCCCTATTCTCAAATCAGACTGTTTCAACAGCACACACTGCTTTAATAATACCACTGCTTGTGAGGAGGGCGGTCTTTCATCTGTGTATCTACGGTAAATGACGTTAAAACAGGCAGGGTTTATGACAGGAGCGTCCTGTCACGGTCGTTTACATGATGTTTAGCAGAGCAGGACCGGATTTGGTCAAGCAGGTTGTCGATGGGGAAAGTGACAAACTCGTCGTACCTTGTTGGTACGTTTTCTCTAAATCGTAAAAACATTTAGCTATCTTCAAGACAGTTTCTTCAGTAGCTGAATAGATCTTCACTACATGATCATGAAAGTGACAAACTGACACATATCCATATTTGTCATAAATAACTTTATGACAAAGGAAGTGCAGTACTGCACTGAATGCGATGACATGGTTCTCCGCAACTAGCTTTGCAGCCATGACATGCTAACTAGGATGATCAGGCGTTGCTAAGGGAACCACCTGTTATATACAGGTGAATGGAAACACTATGATTTTGAACGCCAGATAACTGGAACTGTAAATCGCCATATTGGCATTGTTGCGTCACTGGCAGGGGAGAGCATTTTGGAATTCAAAATGGCTGAATTTACAGAGTAGCTCCAAGTCTGAGAATGAGTTTATTACAGAGATGGAAATAATTGTTAGTTAGGGAGCCAATAAACCAACTGAAACCGTTCATGTTTGAGCCTATCGTTGCCCCAGATCAAAGAGTTCGTTCTCGATTGTAGAGATTGTAGCGATGCCCAGCGGATGGTGGCTGTATTACTGTACATCCAGTCAGAGGTTCCTGTCAGTCTGTCGATGGCGATGGATTTATTGGATGTATTAATCCTTATGAAGGACTTCCTGGCCGAAAAGGTGACTCGACCAGTCAGCAGCCGATTTGCCAGCTAAATAATTGGTGAAATGTTGCTTGATTATAAATAGTTTAAAATGAATATCAGTAGTGGGTAGTTGTTCAATATATTGTAATGAAACAGGCAGGGGGCAGGTCTCGAACTCTCGACCTTCTAGCCCAGTCCAGCGCGCTATTGACTGCCCCAAAAGCATGCTCGAGCGGCAGGGTCGATATCCGCGTTTATAAACCCAGGGTCGTTACACTATATAAGTATCCTATACCGATGTTTATTATCAGCGCTGTTTGGCACGTTGGTAACACATTTACCATTAGATTAGACGACAGGAGTTTGAATCGCAGACAGCATCATGATTCATGAAATCTCATCCTAACCAATAATGGTTGCATGCTTCTAATAAATACATTGTTATTTAGTTTCGGTATCAGACTAACTTTTCTTATGATTTTGTTTGACGAACAAAGTTTATCGCCAGTTCACCCTATCTGCACAAGTGAGAATTGGACGAGCTGTATGGCGGCTCATACTTGCGTGTGCTGTTTCTTCTATAATGCGCGCATACACAGAAGAAAACGCACTGAATACAATGAATTTAGTAACTCTAGCCTAAAACATAGACCTAATGTCTGCGTCTTATGTAAAACTTGTATTAGTTAGCTTGTCCACTACAACAACAGGTTCAAACGTAACCAGATTAACTTGCTGTGAAGATAATAGTACTTTCAGTGCGCACTATCCCGGTGTCCCTGTCGCTAGAGTACTGACTTCAACTAGCTTTGGCTGCCATTATTGGAAAGGAACGGTAACTACACTCGGCAACATATCGGCAGAGTCAACGTAGACTTGAATAATATATTCCATTTAGCAGACACGTTTATCCAGAGCGAACTGGGTTATATGGTGGTGGAAACAGATCATAGAATCAGGACTACAATGTTGATATCATGGATGGTCAGTCCTTGCATCTATAACTGTCTATGAATTTGAGAGTGGTTACATTTCTCCAGCCCCATCCCTCAGCTTTTTACCGAAAGAGGAGCAGGGAGACACTTTGTTATTGTTTCTACTGCTGATTGCCACTTTAAGAAGTTAAGACGCAGATTAAATATACACCAACGTATGTTACAGATGCTATATAAAAATCCCATCACTCAGACAGTTAGTGAATACACAGTATCCAGCACAGCAAACAATCACTCAATCAAATGTATTTTACAAAAGCCCTTTTTACATCCAAATAATAACCACAGTGGTTATAGAGGGTGCAACAGTTCAACACCACAGAAGCAAATGTCAGTTGTCTCTTCATAGCTGAGCATTCATAGGTTGAGAGAGAGAGTTGAAACAGTCGGACAGGGACAAGGTAGCACATCCATTGAAACGGGTAAAACAAAATCAGCGGAAAAATAATTCCACTCCAATTCCCTTTAAGGATGGGTGTATCTTTGAATTCGATGTTGAATGGCCTGCTCCTTCTCCAGTTTAGGGGAACACCATCCCGCGCCCCCAAAGTGATAGATAGTATATCTTGGCACTGAGATGATTGTAATTCTGAGCTCTCAGGTTCATACAGCGAGTGATCTCACCTTCCGTCAGCTCCATCTGTGGCGGATATGGGCAGGACTCGGTTGTATACTGATGGACATGAGCTCAATCTAGCTGGGCCCTGAGCTCTTTAGTGATGGTCGTCTAGCTGGGCCCCGAGTTCTTCAGTGATGGTCCCGATGGACCTCTTCTCCACCGCAGCACAGGAACACTGGCACCTAGGGGTCAGTTTGGCATGCTGTACTAACCCTTATTTCCTGTTGGTAGAAAACAATTAAGGCATCTATTAGGCTATAGTTATATTCAAGAATCACTGCATATACTTGAAATAAACAATAGTCTTAGAAATAACATGGATTTGCATGTACCACCTCTGCCTCCTGCACAGTCTCCTCCAGGATGAAAACATGTTCAGGGATGACTGCATGTACCACCTCTGCCTCCTGCACAGTCTCCTCCAGGATGAATACATGTTCAGGGATGACTGCATGTACCACCTCTGCCTCCTGCACAGTCTCCTCCAGGATGAAAACATGTTCAGGGATGACTGCATGTACCACCTCTGCCTCCTGCACAGCCTCCTCCAGGATGAATACATGTTCAGGGATGACTGCATGTACCACCTCTGCCTCCTGCACAGTCTCCTCCAGGATGAAAA
>NW_026602054.1:0-26517 GCF_029448725.1 Salvelinus fontinalis | reverse complement strand
TCAAGTGCTCAGAATTTACCTTCCATGACAAACATTTCAGGTAAGCTCTTCAACAACGATATTCAGGTCACTTTAGAGGTAAAATGGACAGAACGAGATAGCGGACTGGTTAAGGCGTTGTAGGTAATAGAAGAAGCTGTGATGGCCGCGAGGTTAAGGCGTTGGATTCGAAATCCAATGGGGTTTCCCCGCGCAGTTTTGAACCCTGCTCACAGCGCTTTGACAAAGCTGTCTTTATTTGCCACATGTCAGGGACGTGATATGGATAATGTCCTTAAACCGTGGACTTGTCCTTTGATTCAAGTGCTCAGAATATGTGTTCCTTGACAAACAGTTCAAATAGGCTCTTCAGTAGATAGTCTAGTCTTTACAGAAGTAAAGTGGACAGGATGAGATGGCCGACTGGTTAAGGCCTGGAATTCTACATAGCAAGCTGCGATGGCCGAGTGGTTAAGGCGTTGGACTTGAAATCCAATGGGGTCTCCCCGCGCAGGTTCGAACCCTGCTTGCAGCACTTTGGCAAACCTCTCTTTATTTTTAACATATACTTAGTGACTTGATATGGATAATGTCCTTAATACATGGAATTGTTCAGTGATTCAGGTGCTCAGAATATATTTTCCTTGACAAACAGTTAAAATAGGCTCTTCAGTACAGATACTGTTGTTTCTGTTAGAATTACGTTGGAAATACTGAGAGCCAGGTGGTTAAGTCCTCAGACTTGAAACCCAATTGGGTCTCCCTGCTCTTTTTCAAAATCTTATTCTCAGTGAATAGTCCACCTGTACTTTCTCTGGACATAGTTTTTTGACTTGCACATTAAACTTCCAAACTTCACAGCTTGCGAAAAAGATCAATATGTCGTGCCATCAAGTTGACCATTTTACACCAATGATGTCTGTTTCCAAATCCCAATCCCTTTGCTTGCATTCCAACAGCTGCAATGGCCGAGTTCTTTCGACGTTGGACCTGAATTTCAATGGGGTCTCCCCACCCATGTTCTTACCTTGCTCGAAGCGTATAGCCCACTTCTGCTTTCTCCTCATCACTTTCCTTAGATTCCTACTGCTGCGATGGCCAAGTGGTTTCAGCATTGGAATTGACATCAAATGTGTTCTCCCTGTACAGTTTTCAACTCTGCTTACAGGGTGATGATAAAGTAGACCTTTAATAATTGGATGTATCTCTTCTGAATTTAAATGTCCTTATTTTATGGGCTCGTCCAACGATTGAAGTGCTCAGAAAATAGCTTATTTTACTTTGCTTGAAAATATTTCAATTAGGCAGTTGAATTTGGATACTTTTGTCCTTGTGTGATCTACCTAAGAAAGCTTTGATTGCCGAGTGGTTGAAGCGTTGGACTCGAAATCCAATGGGTTCTCCCAGCGCAGGTTTGAACTCTTGACGATCCAGTCTTTATTTGTAACATATCATTGGGGACTTGATATGGATAATGCCTGGACATGTCCTTTGATTCAAGTGCTCAGAATTTACCTTCCATGACAAACATTTCAGGTAAGCTCTTCAACAACGATATTCAGGTCACTTTAGAGGTCAAATGGACAGAACGAGATAGCGGACTGGTTAAGGCGTTGTTGGTAACAGAAGAAGCTGTGATGGCCGAGAGGTTAAGGCGTTGGATTCGAAATCCAATGGGGTTTCCCCGCGCAGGTTTGAACCCTGCTCACAGCGCTTTGACAAAGCTGTCTTTATTTGCCAAATGTCAGGGACGTGATATGGATAATGTCCTTAAACCGTGGACTTGTCCTTTGATTCAAGTGCTCAGAATATGTGTTCCTTGACAAACAGTTCAAATAGGCTCTTCAGTAGATAGTCTAGTCTTTACAGAAGTAAAGTGGACATGATGAGATGGCCGACTGGTTAAGGCCTGGAATTTTACATAGCAAGCTGCGATGGCCGAGTGGTTAAGGCGTTGGACTTGAAATCCATTGGGGTCTCCCCGCGCAGGTTCGAACCCTGCTTGCAGCGCTATGGCAAACCTCTCTTTATTTTTAACATATACTTAGTGACTTGATATGGATAATGTCCTTAATACATGGAATTGTTCAGTGATTCAGGTGCTCAGAATATATTTGCCTTGACAAACAGTTAAAATAGGCTCTTCAGTACAGATACTGTTGTTTCTGTTAGAATTACGTTGGAAATACTGAGAGCCAGGTGGTTAAGTCCTCAGACTTGAAACCCAATTTGGTCTCCCTGCTCTTTTTCAAAATCTTATTCTCAGTGAATAGTCCACCTGTACTTTCTCTGGACATAGTTTTTTGACTTGCACATTAAACTTCCAAACTTCACAGCTTGCGAAAAATATCAATATGTCGTGCCATCAAGTTGACCATTTTACACCAATGATGTCTGTTTCCAAATCCCAATCCCTTTGCTTGCATTCCAACAGCTGCAATGGCCGAGTTCTTTCGACGTTGGACCTGAATTTCAATGGGGTCTCCCCACCCATGTTCTTACCTTGCTCGAAGCGTATAGCCCACTTCTGCTTTCTCCTCATCACTTTCCTTAGATTCCTACTGCTGCGATGGCCAAGTGGTTTCAGCATTGGAATTGACATCAAATGTGTTCTCCCTGTACAGTTTTCAACTCTGCTTACAGGGTGATGATAAAGTAGACCTTTAATAATTGGATGTATCTCTTCTGAATTTAAATGTCCTTATTTTATGGGCTCGTCCAACGATTGAAGTGCTCAGAAAATAGCTTATTTTACTTTGCTTGAAAATATTTCAATTAGGCAGTTGAATTTGGATACTTTTGTCCTTGTGTGATCTACCTAAGAAAGCTTTGATTGCCGAGTGGTTGAAGCGTTGGACTCGAAATCCAATGGGTTCTCCCAGCGCAGGTTTGAACTCTTGACGATCCAGTCTTTATTTGTAACATATCATTGGGGACTTGATATGGATAATGCCTGGACATGTCCTTTGATTCAAGTGCTCAGAATTTACCTTCCATGACAAACATTTCAGGTAAGCTCTTCAACAACGATATTCAGGTCACTTTAGAGGTAAAATGGACAGAACGAGATAGCGGACTGGTTAAGGCGTTGTAGGTAATAGAAGAAGCTGTGATGGCCGCGAGGTTAAGGCGTTGGATTCGAAATCCAATGGGGTTTCCCCGCGCAGGTTTGAACCCTGCTCACAGCGCTTTGACAAAGCTGTCTTTATTTGCCACATGTCAGGGACGTGATATGGATAATGTCCTTAAACCGTGGACTTGTCCTTTGATTAAAGTGCTCAGAATATGTGTTCCTTGACAAACAGTTCAAATAGGCTCTTCAGTAGATAGTCTAGTCTTTACAGAAGTAAAGTGGACAGGATGAGATGGCCGACTGGTTAAGGCCTGGAATTTTACATTGCAAGCTGCGATGGCCGAGTAGTTAAGGCGTTGGATTCGAAATCCATTTGGGTTTCACCGCGCAGGTACGAACCCTGCTCACAGCGCTTTGACAAAGCTGTCTTTATTTTTAACATATACTTAGTGACTTGATATGGATAATGTCCTTAATACATGGAATTGTTCAGTGATTCAGGTGCTCAGAATATATTTGCCTTGACAAACAGTTAAAATAGGCTCTTCAGTACAGATACTGTTGTTTCTGTTAGCATTACGTTGGAAATACTGAGAGCCAGGTGGTTAAGTCCTCAGACTTGAAACCCAATTGGGTCTCCCTGCTCTTTTTCAAAATCTTATTCTCAGTGAATAGTCCACCTGTACTTTCTCTGGACATAGTTTTTTGACTTGCACATTAAACTTCCAAACTTCACAGCTTGCGAAATAAGATCAATATGTCGTGCCATCAAGTTGACCATTTTACACCAATGATGTCTGTTTCCAAATCCCAATCCCTTTGCTTGCATTCCAACAGCTGCAATGGCCGAGTTCTTTCGACGTTGGACCTGAATTTCAATGGGGTCTCCCCACCCATGTTTTTACCTTGCTCGAAGCGTATAGCCCACTTCTGCTTTCTCCTCATCACTTTCCTTAGATTCCTACTGCTGCGATGGCCAAGTGGTTTCAGCATTGGAATTGACATCAAATGTGTTCTCCCTGTACAGTTTTCAACTCTGCTTACAGGGTGATGATAAAGTAGACCTTTAATAATTGGATGTATCTCTTCTGAATTTAAATGTCCTTATTTTATGGGCTCGTCCAACGATTGAAGTGCTCAGAAAATAGCTTATTTTACTTTGCTTGAAAATATTTCAATTAGGCAGTTGAATTTGGATACTTTTGTCCTTGTGTGATCTACCTAAGAAAGCTTTGATTGCCGAGTGGTTGAAGCGTTGGACTCGAAATCCAATGGGTTCTCCCAGCGCAGGTTTGAACTCTTGACGATCCAGTCTTTATTTGTAACATATCATTGGGGACTTGATATGGATAATGCCTGGACATGTCCTTTGATTCAAGTGCTCAGAATTTACCTTCCATGACAAACATTTCAGGTAAGCTCTTCAACAACGATATTCAGGTCACTTTAGAGGTAAAATGGACAGAACGAGATAGCGGACTGGTTAAGGCGTTGTAGGTAACAGAAGAAGCTGTGATGGCCGAGAGGTTAAGGCGTTGGATTCGAAATCCAATGGGGTTTCCCCGCGCAGGTTCGAACCCTGCTCACAGCGCTTTGACAAAGCTGACTTTATTTGCCACATGTCAGGGACGTGATATGGATGATGTCCTTAAACCGTGGACTTGTCCTTTGATTCAAGTGCTCAGAATATGTGTTCCTTGACAAACAGTACAGATAGTCTAGTCTTTACAGAAGCAAAGTGGACAGGATGAGATGGCCGACTGGTTAAGGCCTGGAATTTTACATAGCAAGCTGCGATGGCCGAGTGGTTAAGGCGTTGGACTTGAAATCCAATGGGGTCTCCCCGCGCAGGTTCGAACCCTGCTTGCAGCGCTTTGGCAAACCTCTCTTTATTTTTAACATATACTTAGTGACTTGATATGGATAATGTCCTTAATACATGGAATTGTTCAGTGATTCAGGTGCTCAGAATATATTTTCCTTGACAAACAGTTAAAATAGGCTCTTCAGTACAGATACTGTTGTTTCTGTTAGAATTACGTTGGAAATACTGAGAGCCAGGTGGTTAAGTCCTCAGACTTGAAACCCAATTGGGTCTCCCTGCTCTTTTTCAAAATCTTATTCTCAGTGAATAGTCCACCTGTACTTTCTCTGGACATAGTTTTTTGACTTGCACATTAAACTTCCAAACTTCACAGCTTGCGAAAAAGATCAATATGTCGTGCCATCAAGTTGACCATTTTACACCAATGATGTCTGTTTCCAAATCCCAATCCCTTTGCTTGCATTCCAACAGCTGCAATGGCCGAGTTCTTTCGACGTTGGACCTGAATTTCAATGGGGTCTCCCCACCCATGTTCTTACCTTGCTCGAAGCGTATAGCCCACTTCTGCTTTCTCCTCATCACTTTCCTTAGATTCCTACTGCTGCGATGGCCAAGTGGTTTCAGCATTGGAATTGACATCAAATGTGTTCTCCCTGTACAGTTTTCAACTCTGCTTACAGGGTGATGATAAAGTAGACCTTTAATAATTGGATGTATCTCTTCTGAATTTAAATGTCCTTATTTTATGGGCTCGTCCAACGATTGAAGTGCTCAGAAAATAGCTTATTTTACTTTGCTTGAAAATATTTCAATTAGGCAGTTGAATTTGGATACTTTTGTCCTTGTGTGATCTACCTAAGAAAGCTTTGATTGCCGAGTGGTTGAAGCGTTGGACTCGAAATCCAATGGGTTCTCCCAGCGCAGGTTTGAACTCTTGACGATCCAGTCTTTATTTGTAACATATCATTGGGGACTTGATATGGATAATGCCTGGACATGTCCTTTGATTCAAGTGCTCAGAATTTACCTTCCATGACAAACATTTCAGGTAAGCTCTTCAACAACGATATTCAGGTCACTTTAGAGGTAAAATGGACAGAACGAGATAGCGGACTGGTTAAGGCGTTGTAGGTAACAGAAGAAGCTGTGATGGCCGAGAGGTTAAGGCGTTGGATTCGAAATCCAATGGGGTTTTCCCGCGCAGGTTCGAACCCTGCTCACAGCGCTTTGACAAAGCTGTCTTTATTTGCCACATGTCAGGGACGTGATATGGATAATGTCCTTAAACCGTGGACTTGTCCTTTGATTCAAGTGCTCAGAATATGTGTTCCTTGACAAACAGTTCAAATAGGCTCTTCAGTAGATAGTCTAGTCTTTACAGAAGTAAAATGGACAGGATGAGATGGCCGACTGGTTAAGGCCTGGAATTTTACATAGCAAGCTGCGATGGCCGAGTGGTTAAGGCGTTGGACTTGAAATCCAATGGGGTCTCCCCGCGCAGGTTCGAACCCTGCTTGCAGCGCTATGGCAAACCTCTCTTTATTTTTAACATATACTTAGTGACTTGATATGGATAATGTCCTTAATACATGGAATTGTTCAGTGATTCAGGTGCTCAGAATATATTTGCCTTGACAAACAGTTAAAATAGGCTCTTCAGTACAGATACTGTTGTTTCTGTTAGAATTACGTTGGAAATACTGAGAGCCAGGTGGTTAAGTCCTCAGACTTGAAACCCAATTGGGTCTCCCTGCTCTTTTTCAAAATCTTATTCTCAGTGAATAGTCCACCTGTACTTTCTCTGGACATAGTTTTTTGACTTGCACATTAAACTTCCAAACTTCACAGCTTGCGAAAAAGATCAATATGTCGTGCCATCAAGTTGACCATTTTACACCAATGATGTCTGTTTCCAAATCCCAATCCCTTTGCTTGCATTCCAACAGCTGCAATGGCCGAGTTCTTTCGACGTTGGACCTGAATTTCAATGGGGTCTCCCCACCCATGTTCTTACCTTGCTCGAAGCGTATAGCCCACTTCTGCTTTCTCCTCATCACTTTCCTTAGATTCCTACTGCTGCGATGGCCAAGTGGTTTCAGCATTGGAATTGACATCAAATGTGTTCTCCCTGTACAGTTTTAAACTCTGCTTACAGGGTGATGATAAAGTAGACCTTTAATAATTGAATTGGATGTATCTCTTCTGAATTTAAATTTCCTTATTTTTTGGTCTCGTCCAACGATTGAAGTGCTCAGATAATAGCTTATTTTACTTTGCTTGAAAATATTTCAATTAGGCAGTTTAATTTGGATACTTTTGTCCTTGTGTGATCTACCTAAGGAAAGCTTTGATTGCCGAGTGGTTGAAGCGTTGGACTCGAAATCCAATGGGTTCTCCCAGCGCAGGTTTCAACTCTTGACGATCCAGTCCTTATTTGTAACATATCATTGGGGACTTGATATGGATAATGCCTGGACATGTCCTTTGATTAAAGTGCTCAGAATTTATCTTCCATGACAAAATTTTCAGGTAAGCTCTTCAACAACGATATTCAGGTGACTTTAGAGGTAAAATAGACAGAACGAGATAGAGGACTGGTTAAGGCGTTGTAGGTAACAGAAGACGCTGTGATGGCCGAGAGGTTAAGGCGTTGGATTCGAAATCCAATGGGGTTTCCCGCGCAGGTTCGAACCCTGCTCACAGCGCTTTGACAAAGCTGTCTTTTTTTGCCACATGTCAGGGACGTAATATGGATAATGTCCTTAAACCGTGGACTTGTCCTTTGATTCAAGTGCTCAGAATATGTGTTCCTTGACAAACAGTTCAAATAGGCTCTTCAGTAGATAGTCTAGTCTTTACAGAAGTAAAGTGGACAGGATGAGAAGGCCGACTGGTTAAGGCCTGAAATTTTACATAGCAAGCTGCGATGGCCGAGTGGTTAAGGCGTTGGACTTGAAATCCAATGGGGTCTCCCCGCGCAGGTTCGAACCCTGCTTGCAGCGCTATGGCAAACCTGTCTTTATTTTTAACATATACTTAGTGATAATGGATAATGTCCTTAATACATGGAATTGTTCAGTGATTCAGGTGCTCAGAATATATTTGCCTTGACAAACAGTTAAAATAGGCTCTTCAGTACAGATACTGTTGTTTCTGTTAGAATTACGTTGGAAATACTGAGAGCCAGGTGGTTAAGTCCTCAGATTTGAAACCCAATTGGGTCTCCCTGCTCTTTTTCAAAATCTTATTCTCAGTGAATAGTCCACTTGTACTTTCTCTGGGCATAGTTTTTTGACTTGCACATTAAACTTCCAAACTTCACAGCTTGCGAAATAAGATCAATATGTCGTGCCATCAAGTTGACCATTTTACACCAATGATGTCTGTTTCCAAATCCCAATCCCTTTACTTGCATTCCAACAGCTGCAATGGCCGAGTTCTTTCGACGTTGGACCTGAATTTCAATGGGGTCTCCCCACCCATGTTCTTACCTTGCTCGAAGCGTATAGCCCACTTCTGCTTTCTCCTCATCACTTTCCGTAGATTCCTACTGCTGCGATGGCCAAGTGGTTTCAGCATTGGAATTGACATCAAATGTGTTCTCCCTGTACAGTTTTCAACTCTGCTTACAGGGTGATGATAAAGTAGACCTTTAATAATTGAATTGGATGTATCTCTTCTGAATTTAAATTTCCTTATTTTATGGTCTCGTCCAACGATTGAAGTGCTCAGATAATAGCTTATTTTACTTTGCTTGAAAATATTTCAATTAGGCAGTTGAATTTGGATACTTTTGTCCTTGTGTGATCTACCTAAGGAAAGCTTTGATTGCCGAGTGGTTGAAGCGTTGGACTCGAAATCCAATGGGTTCTCCCAGCGCAGGTTTCAACTCTTGACGATCCAGTCCTTATTTGTAACATATCATTGGGGACTTGATATGGATAATGCCTGGACATGTCCTTTGATTAAAGTGCTCAGAATTTATCTTCCATGACAAAATTTTCAGGTAAGCTCTTCAACAACGATATTCAGGTGACTTTAGAGGTAAAATAGACAGAACGAGATAGAGGACTGGTTAAGGCGTTGTAGGTAACAGAAGACGCTGTGATGGCCGAGAGGTTAAGGCGTTGGATTCGAAATCCAATGGGGTTTCCCGCGCAGGTTCGAACCCTGCTCACAGCGCTTTGACAAAGCTGTCTTTTTTTGCCACATGTCAGGGACGTAATATGGATAATGTCCTTAAACCGTGGACTTGTCCTTTGATTCAAGTGCTCAGAATATGTGTTCCTTGACAAACAGTTCAAATAGGCTCTTCAGTAGATAGTCTAGTCTTTACAGAAGTAAAGTGGACAGGATGAGAAGGCCGACTGGTTAAGGCCTGAAATTTTACATAGCAAGCTGCGATGGCCGAGTGGTTAAGGCGTTGGACTTGAAATCCAATGGGGTCTCCCCGCGCAGGTTCGAACCCTGCTTGCAGCGCTATGGCAAACCTGTCTTTATTTTTAACATATACTTAGTGATAATGGATAATGTCCTTAATACATGGAATTGTTCAGTGATTCAGGTGCTCAGAATATATTTGCCTTGACAAACAGTTAAAATAGGCTCTTCAGTACAGATACTGTTGTTTCTGTTAGAATTACGTTGGAAATACTGAGAGCCAGGTGGTTAAGTCCTCAGATTTGAAACCCAATTGGGTCTCCCTGCTCTTTTTCAAAATCTTATTCTCAGTGAATAGTCCACTTGTACTTTCTCTGGGCATAGTTTTTTGACTTGCACATTAAACTTCCAAACTTCACAGCTTGCGAAATAAGATCAATATGTCGTGCCATCAAGTTGACCATTTTACACCAATGATGTCTGTTTCCAAATCCCAATCCCTTTACTTGCATTCCAACAGCTGCAATGGCCGAGTTCTTTCGACGTTGGACCTGAATTTCAATGGGGTCTCCCCACCCATGTTCTTACCTTGCTCGAAGCGTATAGCCCACTTCTGCTTTCTCCTCATCACTTTCCGTAGATTCCTACTGCTGCGATGGCCAAGTGGTTTCAGCATTGGAATTGACATCAAATGTGTTCTCCCTGTACAGTTTTCAACTCTGCTTACAGGGTGATGATAAAGTAGACCTTTAATAATTGAATTGGATGTATCTCTTCTGAATTTAAATTTCCTTATTTTATGGTCTCGTCCAACGATTGAAGTGCTCAGATAATAGCTTATTTTACTTTGCTTGAAAATATTTCAATTAGGCAGTTGAATTTGGATACTTTTGTCCTTGTGTGATCTACCTAAGGAAAGCTTTGATTGCCGAGTGGTTGAAGCGTTGGACTCGAAATCCAATGGGTTCTCCCAGCGCAGGTTTCAACTCTTGACGATCCAGTCCTTATTTGTAACATATCATTGGGGACTTGATATGGATAATGCCTGGACATGTCCTTTGATTAAAGTGCTCAGAATTTATCTTCCATGACAAAATTTTCAGGTAAGCTCTTCAACAACGATATTCAGGTGACTTTAGAGGTAAAATAGACAGAACGAGATAGAGGACTGGTTAAGGCGTTGTAGGTAACAGAAGACGCTGTGATGGCCGAGAGGTTAAGGCGTTGGATTCGAAATCCAATGGGGTTTCCCGCGCAGGTTCGAACCCTGCTCACAGCGCTTTGACAAAGCTGTCTTTTTTTGCCACATGTCAGGGACGTAATATGGATAATGTCCTTAAACCGTGGACTTGTCCTTTGATTCAAGTGCTCAGAATATGTGTTCCTTGACAAACAGTTCAAATAGGCTCTTCAGTAGATAGTCTAGTCTTTACAGAAGTAAAGTGGACAGGATGAGAAGGCCGACTGGTTAAGGCCTGAAATTTTACATAGCAAGCTGCGATGGCCGAGTGGTTAAGGCGTTGGACTTGAAATCCAATGGGGTCTCCCCGCGCAGGTTCGAACCCTGCTTGCAGCGCTATGGCAAACCTGTCTTTATTTTTAACATATACTTAGTGATAATGGATAATGTCCTTAATACATGGAATTGTTCAGTGATTCAGGTGCTGAGAATATATTTGCCTTGACAAACAGTTAAAATAGGCTCTTCAGTACAGATACTGTTGTTTCTGTTAGAATTACGTTGGAAATACTGAGAGCCAGGTGGTTAAGTCCTCAGATTTGAAACCCAATTGGGTCTCCCTGCTCTTTTTCAAAATCTTATTCTCAGTGAATAGTCCACTTGTACTTTCTCTGGGCATAGTTTTTTGACTTGCACATTAAACTTCCAAACTTCACAGCTTGCGAAATAAGATCAATATGTCGTGCCATCAAGTTGACCATTTTACACCAATGATGTCTGTTTCCAAATCCCAATCCCTTTACTTGCATTCCAACAGCTGCAATGGCCGAGTTCTTTCGACGTTGGACCTGAATTTCAATGGGGTCTCCCCACCCATGTTCTTACCTTGCTCGAAGCGTATAGCCCACTTCTGCTTTCTCCTCATCACTTTCCGTAGATTCCTACTGCTGCGATGGCCAAGTGGTTTCAGCATTGGAATTGACATCAAATGTGTTCTCCCTGTACAGTTTTCAACTCTGCTTACAGGGTGATGATAAAGTAGACCTTTAATAATTGGATGTATCTCTTCTGAATTTAAATTTCCTTATTTTATGGTCTCGTCCAACGATTGAAGTGCTCAGATAATAGCTTATTTTACTTTGCTTGAAAATATTTCAATTAGGCAGTTGAATTTGGATACTTTTGTCCTTGTGTGATCTACCTAAGGAAAGCTTTGATTGCCGAGTGGTTGAAGCGTTGGACTCGAAATCCAATGGGTTCTCCCAGCGCAGGTTTCAACTCTTGACGATCCAGTCCTTATTTGTAACATATCATTGGGGACTTGATATGGATAATGCCTGGACATGTCCTTTGATTAAAGTGCTCAGAATTTATCTTCCATGACAAAATTTTCAGGTAAGCTCTTCAACAACGATATTCAGGTGACTTTAGAGGTAAAATAGACAGAACGAGATAGAGGACTGGTTAAGGCGTTGTAGGTAACAGAAGACGCTGTGATGGCCGAGAGGTTAAGGCGTTGGATTCGAAAGCCAATGGGGTTTCCCGCGCAGGTTCGAACCCTGCTCACAGTGCTTTGACAAAGCTGTCTTTTTTTGCCACATGTCAGGGACGTAATATGGATAATGTCCTTAAACCGTGGACTTGTCCTTTGATTCAAGTGCTCAGAATATGTGTTCCTTGACAAACAGTTCAAATAGGCTCTTCAGTAGATAGTCTAGTCTTTACAGAAGTAAAGTGGACAGGATGAGAAGGCCGACTGGTTAAGGCCTGAAATTTTACATAGCAAGCTGCGATGGCCGAGTGGTTAAGGCGTTGGACTTGAAATCCAATGGGGTCTCCCCGCGCAGGTTCGAACCCTGCTTGCAGCGCTATGGCAAACCTGTCTTTATTTTTAACATATACTTAGTGATAATGGATAATGTCCTTAATACATGGAATTGTTCAGTGATTCAGGTGCTCAGAATATATTTGCCTTGACAAACAGTTAAAATAGGCTCTTCAGTACAGATACTGTTGTTTCTGTTAGAATTACGTTGGAAATACTGAGAGCCAGGTGGTTAAGTCCTCAGACTTGAAACCCAATTGGGTCTCCCTGCTCTTTTTCAAAATCTTATTCTCAGTGAATAGTCCACCTGTACTTTCTCTGGACATAGTTTTTTGACTTGCACATTAAACTTCCAAACTTCACAGCTTGCGAAAAAGATCAATATGTCGTGCCATCAAGTTGACCATTTTACACCAATGATGTCTGTTTCCAAATCCCAATCCCTTTGCTTGCATTCCAACAGCTGCAATGGCCGAGTTCTTTCGACGTTGGACCTGAATTTCAATGGGGTCTCCCCACCCATGTTCTTACCTTGCTCGAAGCGTATAGCCCACTTCTGCTTTCTCCTCATCACTTTCCTTAGATTCCTACTGCTGCGATGGCCAAGTGGTTTCAGCATTGGAATTGACATCAAATGTGTTCTCCCTGTACAGTTTTCAACTCTGCTTACAGGGTGATGATAAAGTAGACCTTTAATAATTGGATGTATCTCTTCTGAATTTAAATGTCCTTATTTTATGGGCTCGTCCAACGATTGAAGTGCTCAGAAAATAGCTTATTTTACTTTGCTTGAAAATATTTCAATTAGGCAGTTGAATTTGGATACTTTTGTCCTTGTGTGATCTACCTAAGAAAGCTTTGATTGCCGAGTGGTTGAAGCGTTGGACTCGAAATCCAATGGGTTCTCCCAGCGCAGGTTTGAACTCTTGACGATCCAGTCTTTATTTGTAACATATCATTGGGGACTTGATATGGATAATGCCTGGACATGTCCTTTGATTCAAGTGCTCAGAATTTACCTTCCATGACAAACATTTCAGGTAAGCTCTTCAACAACGATATTCAGGTCACTTTAGAGGTCAAATGGACAGAACGAGATAGCGGACTGGTTAAGGCGTTGTTGGTAACAGAAGAAGCTGTGATGGCCGAGAGGTTAAGGCGTTGGATTCGAAATCCAATGGGGTTTCCCCGCGCAGGTTTGAACCCTGCTCACAGCGCTTTGACAAAGCTGTCTTTATTTGCCAAATGTCAGGGACGTGATATGGATAATGTCCTTAAACCGTGGACTTGTCCTTTGATTCAAGTGCTCAGAATATGTGTTCCTTGACAAACAGTTCAAATAGGCTCTTCAGTAGATAGTCTAGTCTTTACAGAAGTAAAGTGGACATGATGAGATGGCCGACTGGTTAAGGCCTGGAATTTTACATAGCAAGCTGCGATGGCCGAGTGGTTAAGGCGTTGGACTTGAAATCCATTGGGGTCTCCCCGCGCAGGTTCGAACCCTGCTTGCAGCGCTATGGCAAACCTCTCTTTATTTTTAACATATACTTAGTGACTTGATATGGATAATGTCCTTAATACATGGAATTGTTCAGTGATTCAGGTGCTCAGAATATATTTGCCTTGACAAACAGTTAAAATAGGCTCTTCAGTACAGATACTGTTGTTTCTGTTAGAATTACGTTGGAAATACTGAGAGCCAGGTGGTTAAGTCCTCAGACTTGAAACCCAATTTGGTCTCCCTGCTCTTTTTCAAAATCTTATTCTCAGTGAATAGTCCACCTGTACTTTCTCTGGACATAGTTTTTTGACTTGCACATTAAACTTCCAAACTTCACAGCTTGCGAAAAATATCAATATGTCGTGCCATCAAGTTGACCATTTTACACCAATGATGTCTGTTTCCAAATCCCAATCCCTTTGCTTGCATTCCAACAGCTGCAATGGCCGAGTTCTTTCGACGTTGGACCTGAATTTCAATGGGGTCTCCCCACCCATGTTCTTACCTTGCTCGAAGCGTATAGCCCACTTCTGCTTTCTCCTCATCACTTTCCTTAGATTCCTACTGCTGCGATGGCCAAGTGGTTTCAGCATTGGAATTGACATCAAATGTGTTCTCCCTGTACAGTTTTCAACTCTGCTTACAGGGTGATGATAAAGTAGACCTTTAATAATTGGATGTATCTCTTCTGAATTTAAATGTCCTTATTTTATGGGCTCGTCCAACGATTGAAGTGCTCAGAAAATAGCTTATTTTACTTTGCTTGAAAATATTTCAATTAGGCAGTTGAATTTGGATACTTTTGTCCTTGTGTGATCTACCTAAGAAAGCTTTGATTGCCGAGTGGTTGAAGCGTTGGACTCGAAATCCAATGGGTTCTCCCAGCGCAGGTTTGAACTCTTGACGATCCAGTCTTTATTTGTAACATATCATTGGGGACTTGATATGGATAATGCCTGGACATGTCCTTTGATTCAAGTGCTCAGAATTTACCTTCCATGACAAACATTTCAGGTAAGCTCTTCAACAACGATATTCAGGTCACTTTAGAGGTAAAATGGACAGAACGAGATAGCGGACTGGTTAAGGCGTTGTAGGTAATAGAAGAAGCTGTGATGGCCGCGAGGTTAAGGCGTTGGATTCGAAATCCAATGGGGTTTCCCCGCGCAGGTTTGAACCCTGCTCACAGCGCTTTGACAAAGTTGTCTTTTTTTGCCACATGTCAGGGACGTAATATGGATAATGTCCTTAAACCGTGGACTTGTCCTTTGATTCAAGTGCTCAGAATATGTGTTCCTTGACAAACAGTTCAAATAGGCTCTTCAGTAGATAGTCTAGTCTTTACAGAAGTAAAGTGGACAGGATGAGAAGGCCGACTGGTTAAGGCCTGAAATTTTACATAGCAAGCTGCGATGGCCGCGTGGTTAAGGCGTTGGACTTGAAATCCAATGGGGTCTCCCCGCGCAGGTTCGAACCCTGCTTGCAGCCGTATGGCAAACCCGTCTTTATTTTTAACATATACTTAGTGATAATGGATAATGTCCTTAATACATGGAATTGTTCAGTGATTCAGGTGCTCAGAATATATTTGCCTTGACAAACAGTTAAAATAGGCTCTTCAGTACAGATACTGTTGTTTCTGTTAGCATTACGTTGGAAATACTGAGAGCCAGGTGGTTAAGTCCTCAGACTTGAAACCCAATTTGGTCTCCCTGCTCTTTTTCAAAATCTTATTCTCAGTGAATAGTCCACCTGTACTTTCTCTGGACATAGTTTTTTGACTTGCACATTAAACTTCCAAACTTCACAGCTTGCGAAAAAGATCAATATGTCGTGCCATCAAGTTGACCATTTTACACCAATGATGTCTGTTTCCAAATCCCAATCCCTTTGCTTGCATTCCAACAGCTGCAATGGCCGAGTTCTTTCGACGTTGGACCTGAATTTCAATGGGGTCTCCCCACCCATGTTCTTACCTTGCTCGAAGCGTATAGCCCACTTCTGCTTTCTCCTCATCACTTTCCTTAGATTCCTACTGCTGCGATGGCCAAGTGGTTTCAGCATTGGAATTGACATCAAATGTGTTCTCCCTGTACAGTTTTCAACTCTGCTTACAGGGTGATGATAAAGTAGACCTTTAATAATTGGATGTATCTCTTCTGAATTTAAATGTCCTTATTTTATGGGCTCGTCCAACGATTGAAGTGCTCAGAAAATAGCTTATTTTACTTTGCTTGAAAATATTTCAATTAGGCAGTTAAATTTGGATACTTTTGTCCTTGTGTGATCTACCTAAGAAAGCTTTGATTGCCGAGTGGTTGAAGCGTTGGACTCGAAATCCAATGGGTTCTCCCAGCGCAGGTTTGAACTCTTGACGATCCAGTCTTTATTTGTAACATATCATTGGGGACTTGATATGGATAATGCCTGGACATGTCCTTTGATTCAAGTGCTCAGAATTTACCTTCCATGACAAACATTTCAGGTAAGCTCTTCAACAACGATATTCAGGTCACTTTAGAGGTAAAATGGACAGAACGAGATAGCGGACTGGTTAAGGCGTTGTAGGTAATAGAAGAAGCTGTGATGGCCGCGAGGTTAAGGCGTTGGATTCGAAATCCAATGGGGTTTCCCCGCGCAGTTTTGAACCCTGCTCACAGCGCTTTGACAAAGCTGTCTTTATTTGCCACATGTCAGGGACGTGATATGGATAATGTCCTTAAACCGTGGACTTGTCCTTTGATTCAAGTGCTCAGAATATGTGTTCCTTGACAAACAGTTCAAATAGGCTCTTCAGTAGATAGTCTAGTCTTTACAGAAGTAAAGTGGACAGGATGAGATGGCCGACTGGTTAAGGCCTGGAATTCTACATAGCAAGCTGCGATGGCCGAGTGGTTAAGGCGTTGGACTTGAAATCCAATGGGGTCTCCCCGCGCAGGTTCGAACCCTGCTTGCAGCACTTTGGCAAACCTCTCTTTATTTTTAACATATACTTAGTGACTTGATATGGATAATGTCCTTAATACATGGAATTGTTCAGTGATTCAGGTGCTCAGAATATATTTTCCTTGACAAACAGTTAAAATAGGCTCTTCAGTACAGATACTGTTGTTTCTGTTAGAATTACGTTGGAAATACTGAGAGCCAGGTGGTTAAGTCCTCAGACTTGAAACCCAATTGGGTCTCCCTGCTCTTTTTCAAAATCTTATTCTCAGTGAATAGTCCACCTGTACTTTCTCTGGACATAGTTTTTTGACTTGCACATTAAACTTCCAAACTTCACAGCTTGCGAAAAAGATCAATATGTCGTGCCATCAAGTTGACCATTTTACACCAATGATGTCTGTTTCCAAATCCCAATCCCTTTGCTTGCATTCCAACAGCTGCAATGGCCGAGTTCTTTCGACGTTGGACCTGAATTTCAATGGGGTCTCCCCACCCATGTTCTTACCTTGCTCGAAGCGTATAGCCCACTTCTGCTTTCTCCTCATCACTTTCCTTAGATTCCTACTGCTGCGATGGCCAAGTGGTTTCAGCATTGGAATTGACATCAAATGTGTTCTCCCTGTACAGTTTTCAACTCTGCTTACAGGGTGATGATAAAGTAGACCTTTAATAATTGGATGTATCTCTTCTGAATTTAAATGTCCTTATTTTATGGGCTCGTCCAACGATTGAAGTGCTCAGAAAATAGCTTATTTTACTTTGCTTGAAAATATTTCAATTAGGCAGTTGAATTTGGATACTTTTGTCCTTGTGTGATCTACCTAAGAAAGCTTTGATTGCCGAGTGGTTGAAGCGTTGGACTCGAAATCCAATGGGTTCTCCCAGCGCAGGTTTGAACTCTTGACGATCCAGTCTTTATTTGTAACATATCATTGGGGACTTGATATGGATAATGCCTGGACATGTCCTTTGATTCAAGTGCTCAGAATTTACCTTCCATGACAAACATTTCAGGTAAGCTCTTCAACAACGATATTCAGGTCACTTTAGAGGTCAAATGGACAGAACGAGATAGCGGACTGGTTAAGGCGTTGTTGGTAACAGAAGAAGCTGTGATGGCCGAGAGGTTAAGGCGTTGGATTCGAAATCCAATGGGGTTTCCCCGCGCAGGTTTGAACCCTGCTCACAGCGCTTTGACAAAGCTGTCTTTATTTGCCAAATGTCAGGGACGTGATATGGATAATGTCCTTAAACCGTGGACTTGTCCTTTGATTCAAGTGCTCAGAATATGTGTTCCTTGACAAACAGTTCAAATAGGCTCTTCAGTAGATAGTCTAGTCTTTACAGAAGTAAAGTGGACATGATGAGATGGCCGACTGGTTAAGGCCTGGAATTTTACATAGCAAGCTGCGATGGCCGAGTGGTTAAGGCGTTGGACTTGAAATCCATTGGGGTCTCCCCGCGCAGGTTCGAACCCTGCTTGCAGCGCTATGGCAAACCTCTCTTTATTTTTAACATATACTTAGTGACTTGATATGGATAATGTCCTTAATACATGGAATTGTTCAGTGATTCAGGTGCTCAGAATATATTTGCCTTGACAAACAGTTAAAATAGGCTCTTCAGTACAGATACTGTTGTTTCTGTTAGAATTACGTTGGAAATACTGAGAGCCAGGTGGTTAAGTCCTCAGACTTGAAACCCAATTTGGTCTCCCTGCTCTTTTTCAAAATCTTATTCTCAGTGAATAGTCCACCTGTACTTTCTCTGGACATAGTTTTTTGACTTGCACATTAAACTTCCAAACTTCACAGCTTGCGAAAAAGATCAATATGTCGTGCCATCAAGTTGACCATTTTACACCAATGATGTCTGTTTCCAAATCCCAATCCCTTTGCTTGCATTCCAACAGCTGCAATGGCCGAGTTCTTTCGACGTTGGACCTGAATTTCAATGGGGTCTCCCCACCCATGTTCTTACCTTGCTCGAAGCGTATAGCCCACTTCTGCTTTCTCCTCATCACTTTCCTTAGATTCCTACTGCTGCGATGGCCAAGTGGTTTCAGCATTGGAATTGACATCAAATGTGTTCTCCCTGTACAGTTTTCAACTCTGCTTACAGGGTGATGATAAAGTAGACCTTTAATAATTGGATGTATCTCTTCTGAATTTAAATGTCCTTATTTTATGGGCTCGTCCAACGATTGAAGTGCTCAGAAAATAGCTTATTTTACTTTGCTTGAAAATATTTCAATTAGGCAGTTGAATTTGGATACTTTTGTCCTTGTGTGATCTACCTAAGAAAGCTTTGATTGCCGAGTGGTTGAAGCGTTGGACTCGAAATCCAATGGGTTCTCCCAGCGCAGGTTTGAACTCTTGACGATCCAGTCTTTATTTGTAACATATCATTGGGGACTTGATATGGATAATGCCTGGACATGTCCTTTGATTCAAGTGCTCAGAATTTACCTTCCATGACAAACATTTCAGGTAAGCTCTTCAACAACGATATTCAGGTCACTTTAGAGGTAAAATGGACAGAACGAGATAGCGGACTGGTTAAGGCGTTGTAGGTAATAGAAGAAGCTGTGATGGCCGCGAGGTTAAGGCGTTGGATTCGAAATCCAATGGGGTTTCCCCGCGCAGGTTTGAACCCTGCTCACAGCGCTTTGACAAAGCTGTCTTTATTTGCCACATGTCAGGGACGTGATATGGATAATGTCCTTAAACCGTGGACTTGTCCTTTGATTAAAGTGCTCAGAATATGTGTTCCTTGACAAACAGTTCAAATAGGCTCTTCAGTAGATAGTCTAGTCTTTACAGAAGTAAAGTGGACAGGATGAGATGGCCGACTGGTTAAGGCCTGGAATTTTACATTGCAAGCTGCGATGGCCGAGTAGTTAAGGCGTTGGATTCGAAATCCATTTGGGTTTCACCGCGCAGGTACGAACCCTGCTCACAGCGCTTTGACAAAGCTGTCTTTATTTTTAACATATACTTAGTGACTTGATATGGATAATGTCCTTAATACATGGAATTGTTCAGTGATTCAGGTGCTCAGAATATATTTGCCTTGACAAACAGTTAAAATAGGCTCTTCAGTACAGATACTGTTGTTTCTGTTAGCATTACGTTGGAAATACTGAGAGCCAGGTGGTTAAGTCCTCAGACTTGAAACCCAATTGGGTCTCCCTGCTCTTTTTCAAAATCTTATTCTCAGTGAATAGTCCACCTGTACTTTCTCTGGACATAGTTTTTTGACTTGCACATTAAACTTCCAAACTTCACAGCTTGCGAAATAAGATCAATATGTCGTGCCATCAAGTTGACCATTTTACACCAATGATGTCTGTTTCCAAATCCCAATCCCTTTGCTTGCATTCCAACAGCTGCAATGGCCGAGTTCTTTCGACGTTGGACCTGAATTTCAATGGGGTCTCCCCACCCATGTTTTTACCTTGCTCGAAGCGTATAGCCCACTTCTGCTTTCTCCTCATCACTTTCCTTAGATTCCTACTGCTGCGATGGCCAAGTGGTTTCAGCATTGGAATTGACATCAAATGTGTTCTCCCTGTACAGTTTTCAACTCTGCTTACAGGGTGATGATAAAGTAGACCTTTAATAATTGGATGTATCTCTTCTGAATTTAAATGTCCTTATTTTATGGGCTCGTCCAACGATTGAAGTGCTCAGAAAATAGCTTATTTTACTTTGCTTGAAAATATTTCAATTAGGCAGTTGAATTTGGATACTTTTGTCCTTGTGTGATCTACCTAAGAAAGCTTTGATTGCCGAGTGGTTGAAGCGTTGGACTCGAAATCCAATGGGTTCTCCCAGCGCAGGTTTGAACTCTTGACGATCCAGTCTTTATTTGTAACATATCATTGGGGACTTGATATGGATAATGCCTGGACATGTCCTTTGATTCAAGTGCTCAGAATTTACCTTCCATGACAAACATTTCAGGTAAGCTCTTCAACAACGATATTCAGGTCACTTTAGAGGTAAAATGGACAGAACGAGATAGCGGACTGGTTAAGGCGTTGTAGGTAACAGAAGAAGCTGTGATGGCCGAGAGGTTAAGGCGTTGGATTCGAAATCCAATGGGGTTTCCCCGCGCAGGTTCGAACCCTGCTCACAGCGCTTTGACAAAGCTGTCTTTATTTGCCACATGTCAGGGACGTGATATGGATGATGTCCTTAAACCGTGGACTTGTCCTTTGATTCAAGTGCTGAGAATATGTGTTCCTTGACAAACAGTTCAGATAGTCTAGTCTTTACAGAAGTAAAGTGGACAGGATGAGATGGCCGACTGGTTAAGGCCTGGAATTTTACATAGCAAGCTGCGATGGCCGAGTGGTTAAGGCGTTGGACTTGAAATCCAATGGGGTCTCCCCGCGCAGGTTCGAACCCTGCTTGCAGCGCTTTGGCAAACCTCTCTTTATTTTTAACATATACTTAGTGACTTGATATGGATAATGTCCTTAATACATGGAATTGTTCAGTGATTCAGGTGCTCAGAATATATTTTCCTTGACAAACAGTTAAAATAGGCTCTTCAGTACAGATACTGTTGTTTCTGTTAGAATTACGTTGGAAATACTGAGAGCCAGGTGGTTAAGTCCTCAGACTTGAAACCCAATTGGGTCTCCCTGCTCTTTTTCAAAATCTTATTCTCAGTGAATAGTCCACCTGTACTTTCTCTGGACATAGTTTTTTGACTTGCACATTAAACTTCCAAACTTCACAGCTTGCGAAAAAGATCAATATGTCGTGCCATCAAGTTGACCATTTTACACCAATGATGTCTGTTTCCAAATCCCAATCCCTTTGCTTGCATTCCAACAGCTGCAATGGCCGAGTTCTTTCGACGTTGGACCTGAATTTCAATGGGGTCTCCCCACCCATGTTCTTACCTTGCTCGAAGCGTATAGCCCACTTCTGCTTTCTCCTCATCACTTTCCTTAGATTCCTACTGCTGCGATGGCCAAGTGGTTTCAGCATTGGAATTGACATCAAATGTGTTCTCCCTGTACAGTTTTCAACTCTGCTTACAGGGTGATGATAAAGTAGACCTTTAATAATTGGATGTATCTCTTCTGAATTTAAATGTCCTTATTTTATGGGCTCGTCCAACGATTGAAGTGCTCAGAAAATAGCTTATTTTACTTTGCTTGAAAATATTTCAATTAGGCAGTTGAATTTGGATACTTTTGTCCTTGTGTGATCTACCTAAGAAAGCTTTGATTGCCGAGTGGTTGAAGCGTTGGACTCGAAATCCAATGGGTTCTCCCAGCGCAGGTTTGAACTCTTGACGATCCAGTCTTTATTTGTAACATATCATTGGGGACTTGATATGGATAATGCCTGGACATGTCCTTTGATTCAAGTGCTCAGAATTTACCTTCCATGACAAACATTTCAGGTAAGCTCTTCAACAACGATATTCAGGTCACTTTAGAGGTAAAATGGACAGAACGAGATAGCGGACTGGTTAAGGCGTTGTAGGTAACAGAAGAAGCTGTGATGGCCGAGAGGTTAAGGCGTTGGATTCGAAATCCAATGGGGTTTTCCCGCGCAGGTTCGAACCCTGCTCACAGCGCTTTGACAAAGCTGTCTTTATTTGCCACATGTCAGGGACGTGATATGGATAATGTCCTTAAACCGTGGACTTGTCCTTTGATTCAAGTGCTCAGAATATGTGTTCCTTGACAAACAGTTCAAATAGGCTCTTCAGTAGATAGTCTAGTCTTTACAGAAGTAAAATGGACAGGATGAGATGGCCGACTGGTTAAGGCCTGGAATTTTACATAGCAAGCTGCGATGGCCGAGTGGTTAAGGCGTTGGACTTGAAATCCAATGGGGTCTCCCCGCGCAGGTTCGAACCCTGCTTGCAGCGCTATGGCAAACCTCTCTTTATTTTTAACATATACTTAGTGACTTGATATGGATAATGTCCTTAATACATGGAATTGTTCAGTGATTCAGGTGCTCAGAATATATTTGCCTTGACAAACAGTTAAAATAGGCTCTTCAGTACAGATACTGTTGTTTCTGTTAGAATTACGTTGGAAATACTGAGAGCCAGGTGGTTAAGTCCTCAGACTTGAAACCCAATTGGGTCTCCCTGCTCTTTTTCAAAATCTTATTCTCAGTGAATAGTCCACCTGTACTTTCTCTGGACATAGTTTTTTGACTTGCACATTAAACTTCCAAACTTCACAGCTTGCGAAAAAGATCAATATGTCGTGCCATCAAGTTGACCATTTTACACCAATGATGTCTGTTTCCAAATCCCAATCCCTTTGCTTGCATTCCAACAGCTGCAATGGCCGAGTTCTTTCGACGTTGGACCTGAATTTCAATGGGGTCTCCCCACCCATGTTCTTACCTTGCTCGAAGCGTATAGCCCACTTCTGCTTTCTCCTCATCACTTTCCTTAGATTCCTACTGCTGCGATGGCCAAGTGGTTTCAGCATTGGAATTGACATCAAATGTGTTCTCCCTGTACAGTTTTAAACTCTGCTTACAGGGTGATGATAAAGTAGACCTTTAATAATTGAATTGGATGTATCTCTTCTGAATTTAAATTTCCTTATTTTTTGGTCTCGTCCAACGATTGAAGTGCTCAGATAATAGCTTATTTTACTTTGCTTGAAAATATTTCAATTAGGCAGTTTAATTTGGATACTTTTGTCCTTGTGTGATCTACCTAAGGAAAGCTTTGATTGCCGAGTGGTTGAAGCGTTGGACTCGAAATCCAATGGGTTCTCCCAGCGCAGGTTTCAACTCTTGACGATCCAGTCCTTATTTGTAACATATCATTGGGGACTTGATATGGATAATGCCTGGACATGTCCTTTGATTAAAGTGCTCAGAATTTATCTTCCATGACAAAATTTTCAGGTAAGCTCTTCAACAACGATATTCAGGTGACTTTAGAGGTAAAATAGACAGAACGAGATAGAGGACTGGTTAAGGCGTTGTAGGTAACAGAAGACGCTGTGATGGCCGAGAGGTTAAGGCGTTGGATTCGAAATCCAATGGGGTTTCCCGCGCATGTTCGAACTCTGCTCACAGCGCATTGACAAAGCTGTCTTTTTTTGCCACATGTCAGGGACGTAATATGGATAATGTCCTTAAACCGTGGACTTGTCCTTTGATTCAAGTGCTCAGAATATGTGTTCCTTGACAAACAGTTCAAATAGGCTCTTCAGTAGATAGTCTAGTCTTTACAGAAGTAAAGTGGACAGGATGAGAAGGCCGACTGGTTAAGGCCTGAAATTTTTCATAGCAAGCTGCGATGGCCGAGTGGTTAAGGCGTTGGACTTGAAATCCAATGGGGTCTCCCCGCGCAGGTTCGAACCCTGCTTGCAGCGCTATGGCAAACCTGTCTTTATTTTTAACATATACTTAGTGATAATGGATAATGTCCTTAATACATGGAATTGTTCAGTGATTCAGGTGCTGAGAATATGTTTGCCTTGACAAACAGTTAAAATAGGCTCTTCAGTACAGATACTGTTGTTTCTGTTAGAATTACGTTGGAAATACTGAGAGCCAGGTGGTTAAGTCCTCAGATTTGAAACCCAATTGGGTCTCCCTGCTCTTTTTCAAAATCTTATTCTCAGTGAATAGTCCACTTGTACTTTCTCTGGGCATAGTTTTTTGACTTGCACATTAAACTTCCAAACTTCACAGCTTGCGAAATAAGATCAATATGTCGTGCCATCAAGTTGACCATTTTACACCAATGATGTCTGTTTCCAAATCCCAATCCCTTTACTTGCATTCCAACAGCTGCAATGGCCGAGTTCTTTCGACGTTGGACCTGAATTTCAATGGGGTCTCCCCACCCATGTTCTTACCTTGCTCGAAGCGTATAGCCCACTTCTGCTTTCTCCTCATCACTTTCCGTAGATTCCTACTGCTGCGATGGATAAGTGGTTTCAGCATTGGAATTGACATCAAATGTGTTCTCCCTGTACAGTTTTCAACTCTGCTTACAGGGTGATGATAAAGTAGACCTTTAATAATTGAATTGGATGTATCTCTTCTGAATTTAAATTTCCTTATTTTATGGTCTCGTCCAACGATTGAAGTGCTCAGATAATAGCTTATTTTACTTTGCTTGAAAATATTTCAATTAGGCAGTTGAATTTGGATACTTTTGTCCTTGTGTGATCTACCTAAGGAAAGCTTTGATTGCCGAGTGGTTGAAGCGTTGGACTCGAAATCCAATGGGTTCTCCCAGCGCAGGTTTCAACTCTTGACGATCCAGTCCTTATTTGTAACATATCTTTGGGGACTTGATATGGATAATGCCTGGACATGTCCTTTGATTAAAGTGCTCAGAATTTATCTTCCATGACAAAATTTTCAGGTAAGCTCTTCAACAACGATATTCAGGTGACTTTAGAGGTAAAATAGACAGAACGAGATAGAGGACTGGTTAAGGCGTTGTAGGTAACAGAAGACGCTGTGATGGCCGAGAGGTTAAGGCGTTGGATTCGAAAGCCAATGGGGTTTCCCGCGCAGGTTCGAACCCTGCTCACAGTGCTTTGACAAAGCTGTCTTTTTTTGCCACATGTCAGGGACGTAATATGGATAACGTCCTTAAACCGTGGACTTGTCCTTTGATTCAAGTGCTCAAAATATGTGTTCCTTGACAAACAGTTCAAATAGGCTCTTCAGTAGATAGTCTAGTCTTTACAGAAGTAAAGTGGACAGGATGAGAAGGCCGACTGGTTAAGGCCTGAAAGTTTACATAGCAAGCTGCGATGGCCGAGTGGTTAAGGCGTTGGACTTGAAATCCGATGGGGTCTCCCTGCGCAGGTTCGAACCCTGCTTGCAGCGCTATGGCAAACCTGTCTTTATTTTTAACATATACTTAGTGATAATGGATAATGTCCTTAATACATGGAATTGTTCAGTGATTCAGGTGCTCAGAATATATTTGCCTTGACAAACAGTTAAAATAGGCTCTTCAGTACAGATACTGTTGTTTCTGTTAGAATTACGTTGGAAATACTGAGAGCCAGGTGGTTAAGTCCTCAGATTTGAAACCCAATTGGGTCTCCCTGCTCTTTTTCAAAATCTTATTCTCAGTGAATAGTCCACTTGTACTTTCTCTGGGCATAGTTTTTTGACTTGCACATTAAACTTCCAAACTTCACAGCTTGCGAAATAAGATCAATATGTCGTGCCATCAAGTTGACCATTTTACACCAATGATGTCTGTTTCCAAATCCCAATCCCTTTACTTGCATTCCAACAGCTGCAATGGCCGAGTTCTTTCGACGTTGGACCTGAATTTCAATGGGTTCTCCCCACCCATGTTCTTACCTTGCTCGAAGCGTATAGCCCACTTCTGCTTTCTCCTCATCACTTTCCGTAGATTCCTACTGCTGCGATGGCCAAGTGGTTTCAGCATTGGAATTGACATCAAATGTGTTCTCCCTGTACAGTTTTCAACTCTGCTTACAGGGTGATGATAAAGTAGACCTTTAATAATTGGATGTATCTCTTCTGAATTTAAATTTCCTTATTTTATGGTCTCGTCCAACGATTGAAGTGCTCAGATAATAGCTTATTTTACTTTGCTTGAAAATATTTCAATTAGGCAGTTGAATTTGGATACTTTTGTCCTTGTGTGATCTACCTAAGGAAAGCTTTGATTGCCGAGTGGTTGAAGCATTGGACTCGAAATCCAATGGGTTCTCCCAGCGCAGGTTTCAACTCTTGACGATCCAGTCCTTATTTGTAACATATCATTGGGGACTTGATATGGATAATGCCTGGACATGTCC